>NW_024582974.1:84856-86807 GCF_018398535.1 Haplochromis burtoni | reverse complement strand
AGTTTAACAGTTTTGAAAACAGTATGTAAGCACATGCAAAATGTCCTGTACCTACAAAGATTTTTGGCAGTTGTTGTGTCTGAGTGAGAAAATAATTCATGAAATTTGAGAGATGTAGTCATTGAATGCATTTTGTGCCAAAACAATGATAACTGGTCCTCAGTTTGGCCCACATAGACTTCTGTTGTGCTCACTGTGTGAGGAGTTTTGCAAACGTGACCTAAGTATTGAGACATGTGTCCTAGTGTCTGTAAAAAACTGTAAATCATGCACAATAACGGGCCAGACATGCATTTCTTATGGATGTTAAGTACTTTTACCTTTCTCGGGTGTAATGAGAGCCAATCCCACCTCTTTCAACAGGCTGCCAATAGTTTGCCTTTTTCCCTTTTTTATTTATTTTACAGGGACTTTTACTAAAGGTATTGTTTGTTTCTGTGTTTTTTCTTTGTTTACTCCTTGTCTGTAGTAGTGTTTGGATTTGTATGTGTATTTGCTGCAACTTATGACTGCACCACTGTACGTCTCGGCCAGCACACTCTTGAAAAAGAGATTAATCTCAAGAGTTTTTCCTTAATAAAGGTTAAATTTAGAGAAAACGTTATGACAGATTGAGCTGTTTCACCTTTAAACCACAAAGTATTTGATTACATGTCATTATAGCGCAGTATTATCAGTGTGTCAGTGTAGTTGGATAGAGCTTTTTTTTAAATAACAACAGAAATAGTAATCTTTATTATTATTTACAGTTACATATATAATTTGGCGTCTGTATGAAAATCAAACCCGTCTTGCTCAGCGCCTCTCAGGTGACTGAAATATTAACTTTAATATATTATGTTGTGTATTTTGACATTTTTCTTCATAGAGTTTGTGTCCAATAAGACAACTGCGTGCAAATATTTCTCATAACTGTATCAAGCGCCTGTAGATTCTTACAGGGTATTTTTCTGGAGCACTCAGTGCTTTCTGAAACATGCCTAAAAGCTTTCTGCCTAACATCCACAGCAGAGCGTGGTGAACAGAGCATGAGCACATTTAAACACAGTCACTCAGTTAATTAGGTTAGCTCACTGAGTAGCACTGCTCACAGTATGGAAATTACAGAGGATGATATATGTGCACACTTACTCTACATGTACAGTATGTGTGTGGACAGGATCCTTGGATGAGGCATGCATGTGTGTATTACTGTTGTGAGGATGTGTAGATACATAAAACTGCCCCTCAGCAGCTGACAGTTGCTGGGAGTCCCTCCTCTACTGCTTTCCCCTGTAAACAGGCCTCTTTCATTCAATTACAGCGTGTCACCAGCAGATGGCGCTTTCTTCACAAAAATCTTCCTCGGTATTATCAGACGACTGCTGATTTAGCACTATAGGAGTGAAACAGAATTTACTTGAATGTCACATTATTTTGACAGCTTTTGTTCTTAAACCTCTGTTAAAACATAAAAACATAAAAAAGATGAAGGTTTACAGTTTGATCATTTACACATTTTGTACCACAAACCACCAAAACTGTTTCCAGCAAACAGTTCTTCATTCATTTCAATCTAATGTAATCAACACATTGAATGTTACTTGTTCTTTGTGAATTATGAGCACGTCCTTCATTTTTTCTGTTAGTTACAATATTTGTATTTATCTGTGGAACTTCTTTAACCTCTGCTATTGTGCAGAGGTTAAAGTTTGAAGCCAGGAATCTCCCAGCAGTGTGATCTGGACCAGTAGCTTTCCATGTGTTAACTCTGCAAGGAGTTTTCCTCACATCAGCAGAGGTCAGACACAGAACCCGGACGTGTGAGGGGGTTGGACTTCCTCATCACCACGTCATCCTGAGCTTCAAACCGTGCATAGAAGTTGTTCCGTGCATCTGGTAGGGAGGCGTCACCGCGGCAGGCATGTGTTGATGGCCTGGATGCCCTGCCACATGCACCACATGTCGCCGC
>NW_024582974.1:80233-84538 GCF_018398535.1 Haplochromis burtoni | reverse complement strand
TGGAATTGAACTCAGGACCTTCTTGCTGTGAGGCAACAGTGCTAACCACCGTGCCACCGTACTGCTCGAGACAGTTTGTATATAAACCAATAAAGTTAGTCCCCCTCAGCACGCGCACACACACACACACACACCAGAAATTGGTTTGTTGCCTCAGGACAATAAAGTGTTTTAAGTGTAACAAAATGACAGTAAATTTATGAGAAAACATCTAATTGGTTCAAAATTTTTATTTTAACAAACAAGCTGGTTTTCATATAATTGTTTAGTAACAATGAAATAATAGACTGCTTTTTATAGCACTTCCTACATTCACACTCCAGTGAAGCAAACTGGGTTCAGGAATACTTTGGCACACAGACCACCAAACACTAACTCAGCAGATGATTTGTTTATGAATGACTTGGCTGTGGCTCAGGTCTGTGCCTGGGCTAATACACCTGTGTGACACCACGCATGACGCATACATCTGTATCTGCAGTTGTACAAGTTTCTGTGTGTCTGTGTCTGACGGCTCTGCGTGGAACGACATCCTGGCTCCTTACATCACAGTGTCCTCTAAAGACACACACAGACACACACGATCTCCTAACTGTTCTTTAGACATCATTCTGGGATCTTCTCTTACTCGCTGTCACTCTCATCCATTTGACATTCCTCACCAAGGGAGTGACCCGAACTATATCAAACTCTTTCCTCCCTTAAACTGTTCTTGTGCCCATTTTCTGTTTCCACATGAAGCCAACAGCATTCTTGCTTATGTATTCTTGTTGTCCAGGTGTGAGAGTACACAGTGAAGCGCTGTGGGTACAGCATCCTGTGGGTACAGCATCCTGTGGGTACAGCATCCTGTGGGTACAGCATTGGTGAGGATCCAGTGTGGGGGAAGCATGTCTTGAGGCTTCTCGGATGAGAGGTGAAACGTCTTCAAGCAACTTAAAGAAGTCCAGACGCATTTCTTTCCAAGCTCCTTAGACTACGATGACCTGGATGACTGAGAACCTTCACAGACATATTAGTTCACTAAGCCACTAAGTTAAGCTTAGCGAACAGAAAGTTCGGATTGGTCCCAGTAGAAACTAGAAACAACCACAGCCAGAAACCACTTCAAAATTATTCTTCTGTAGGGGAAGCCAATCTAAAGTCAGCTTGGCCATCGTAGCTGTGAGAGAAAGATGGCAGATATGTCTGAACATACATGTTTGAAAAAGGATAACTAAGGATAAAAATGTATAAAAATGTATGCATCAGTTGATCTGAATACCTTTTAGTTTTATATAGATGATCACTTCTATGGGCATTTTAACCCAGGAAGCACTCTCAGTCAGTCTTTCTTTCAGCTCTGAAATGTCAGTTACAAATGACAAATAAAACACTAATCTTCCCCGATTAGTCCTGACGTCACCAGCCTGCTCACTGAGACAGGCTCCACACATGAGAAACTGCTTTACCTTTAAATCAAAGTATTATTATAATAATGTAAATGAGTAAAACTAATGTATAACCCGTCAGAAATGTATCCTGGTTTTCTACAGTTAAACTAAACTCAGATATGAAAGATTTGAATACATGTGCAAGCTTCTGTTTCCACCACCAGTCACTGTGCTTGGAGACTAAGTTCTGACTCCAGCTCTATACCTCCCTGATACAGAGCTCTGTATTTTTCTTCTTCCTGTTCTCCCAGAAACAAAACATGAAAGCCTCCCTTTAACTACACAGGAGAAAGAAAGCAGGGAGGAAGTAGGAAGAGGAATATGTAGAGAAGAGAGGATGGATGCTCCTGATTACCTCTCCATCTGTCCCACACTTTCCCCTGTGCAGCACAGCTTTTACTGCAGTGTGGGGAAATCTGCCTGCAGGGGAGTAAAACATGGGAGCGTCCCTCCCCTCCACTTCTCCTTTAACACCTGTAAGTTGTCTCTGTGCCCCCACCAGTCTCCACTGTTAGAGGCTACAAACAGTGGTGAAACATCCAAAATGTTGTTTCCTTGCTGTTTCCAAAGTCGGTACATGGATATCTGTCATTTCTCCAGTTTACCAAAAGAATCCAGCTCTCGAGTTCAGTGAACTCGAGAAGATGCACCTCTCGTTTGTACATGAGTGTAGACCGTTGTTATGGTGACCCTTATACAGACGTTGAAATGCATTACAGTTGTAACACACTCACTCTTTGTTTTGCCACGATGGTCTTTATGTCTCTGTGTGTGATTATGGATTAAACACACCTTGTATTTTAGAGGTGATCCGTCTCCTGCTCCCAGCTCTTGCAGATGATTACCTCACCTGTGAATACCTGTGTGATCAGCAGCTTCCTACTTAAGCTGGAGGACGGCACCTAATAAATACCTCATTGGGTGTTCAGCACATGCACAGTGGCAGTAATGTCTGTTCTGTGCAGGAAACTGGACCCTGTGAGTAAGACACAACGGCTCCACGTTAAGTGCTCAGCTAGTGCTAAAAGTGCCTGTCTGTTTACAGGTTTCTGTACATGAACCACAGAAGAAACACTGTAGACAAACAGCTTTGCAGTTTATACGAGGATGTTGAAGCTAGTTGAAGACTAACATCTAACCTTAGTAGAGCTTGACTGTTAGAAAAGCACTTTCTGCTAAACGATCGTCGTTCTCACTCGGATTCATTCATTTGTCTTGAAAAGGTGTTTTATTTTTTCCTGCTTCAAGAATAAATGCTTTACTCGCCTTTGACTTCAGCACTGTGAATGACCTTCACAAAGCCTGACTAACTGTTGCTCACTTAAATGGCACAGTCTGGCACCTTTGGATCCTCTTGGAGCGATTCACGGCTGTGTTTTCTATGGAAACTTGTTTATTAAATCCGCGGACATCGCGACCATCAGTCCGCTTAGCCTCTATGAAAATAACCTTGAAACAAATGTGCCATCAAGATCACAGCGAGGTGTATGAATGTGAATGCGAGACATGTGACGGAGGCAGGTGAGCCTCGCAGGTGATGCTAATCCTCCAAGAAGAGTGAATGCAAACGTCCCCTCGCTCTTACATAAAATCTCAGCGCACTCCACAGGAACTGTCCACTCATTCCAGTCGCGCGGGTCACATGACCCACACAATTCATTGTGACCTCCTCCCGACTCAACTCTCAGGACGAGGAATGTCGCCGCATTGACGCTGCGTCACGTCCAGTTTGACCAAGGCGTGGGTTGCGTAACGGCGTGGAAAACGCCAAGCGGAAGTTCTTAAGCCAGATATGGATTGGTGGGTGGCGCCACTACGCCAGAGCCGTTGGATGGGAGGGCTCCGCACTAAACACGTGACTAATTTGATGCTGCATTCAGGTGGTTGTCATAAAACAATACAAATGTAGCTTCATTCTCTCAAACTAAATGCAGCAGGCGGAAGCTAAAGAGAAGAAGCATCGTCTGTGTGTAACGACAGCACACAGGTAGTCCGGTGGAATACAGACTCTATGGACTGCAGTAGTGAACGTGGGGAATATAACGTCTGACTCACATGATCACAGGCCGGATTATAAACTACTGCCGTGACGAAGCATCGTGCCGTGGTCGCTTTTGTTTGGTTTCTTATTTCAACTTATCGCCGTTTCTTTGGGTGCTCAACTTAACTTAACTTGTATCCGACGTCAGTGAAGGCAACAGAGCTTCCAAAGGCCACCGTGAGACGGCGTCACCCCGAGCGAGAGAGGCCGGTGTTTGTTTGTGGTGCCAGGACAAAATGCTGAATCCGCAGAGGTCTCTGTCGGAGCTCCCGAAGACGTCGACGGCCAGTCAGGTGGAGCGCGTTGTGCTGGTAAGCTGCTCAGCCGTCGCGTATTTCGCACCATTGCACTAGCAAACAGCGCTGTGACTGAAAGGCTGCTGGTGCTTCCCACTGACTCGTCTGTTATTGCACAGAGCTGCCCACGGTAGCTGTTAGCCCCGCGCGCTGTCATGTTACTGTGACATTGTGGTTGACGGTCAGTGGGCCCATGGCAACGGCTCACTGACCGTCACCGTGAGAGCGACAGCTGAGCCCGAGCCTTCTGTTTGCTGCTGACTACCGATGACAAACTGGACCTAAACGTTTTCCCTGCAGGGCGGGGGTCGTACTGTTAAACACGGCATCAACACGCGTGTAAATGTCACAGAGTGTGTCTCTACGACAGCAGGAGGGAATGATCTAATATGGCTGTGAACAGATTCAGCCATGTACTGGTAAAACCGTCTGCTTGCCAGTAACAACCAATCACAATTAAGCTCCCACTGTCACAGCTGGCTGACGGTCCACAGCTGGCTGACGGTCCACAGCTGGCTGACGGTCCACAGCTGGC
>NW_024582974.1:58504-80213 GCF_018398535.1 Haplochromis burtoni | reverse complement strand
CGGTCCACAGCTGGCTGACGGTCCACAGCTGGCTGACGGTCCACAGCTGGCTGACGGTCCACAGCTGGCCTGTCCTTCAGTAATGAGACGCGCACAGGAACAAAGTCTGAGCTGGACACACGGGGCAGTAACATCACAGCTAATAATGTCAACACTTTTGTGAAAGAACATTAGCAGTGTGGTTTTAATGCTTTCATACAAACCAGTATGGTGTAAGGTCTAAGTGTAGAGCCTCTGCACTGAGCCCCACTGTGGACACGCGGCACATTACCACTGCTGCTTAGGTCCACGTCACAGCCTGTTGGAGTCATTAGTGTCCAGGATCAGACCGTTTTAAGTGGCTGAACCTGGACCATGAAACGGTGGTCTGTGTGGGGACGTTAAAGAAACAACGGCTCGTTGGCAGAACGGCTTGTCCCCTTGTAGACCGGTGCTCCCCCCAGTGGGCCACACCCCACAGTTTGTTCTAGGGTTCCCTGTGTTCATGTGGATGTTACACCGACATTAATGACACTGCTAGCCAGTTAGCTTTTTAAAACGGGCGTAAATATTCCATTCAAACCCTTCAAGTGCTCAATTTCAGTCTCACATTAGTTGAATTATTTGAAAGAGGCGAGACTACAAAAGGTCAGATAACAGACCTGACCTGCCTGTGTTGCAGCAGAAATCTTCCATAGAGTCAGTCTAATCAGATGAAGTCAAAATACACCTTTATGGGTATTGGACACAATGTTGCAGATTATTGGGTAATCATGTAAATTACTGACATATGAGTAATTTGAAGTCTCGTATAGTTATTGATATGTATTATTGATCAATAATGGGTGGTGACTGTAGCTCAGGAGGTAGAGCAGGTCACCTACTGATCGGAAGGTTGGAGGTTCGATCCCAGGCTCCTCCACTCTGCATGCCAAATATCCTTGGGCAAGATACTAACCCCAATTTGCTCTCCGATGTATGAATGTGTGTGAGTACAGAGGTAGTGCTTGTGAGAATGGGAGTGACTGGGTGAATGAGGCATGTTGTATAGAGCGCTTTGAGTACTCCGGGAGAGTATAAGAATCAGCCCATTTACCATCAATAATAGTAATTGTGTACGCGTGCAGGGCGAGCTGTTATCTTCGTCTCTCACTAACAGGAAACTGGTTCACTGTGTTTGGCAGGAGGAGGAGTTCAACTGGCTGCTTAAAGAAGAAGTGCACGCTGTCTTAAAGCAGCTCCAAGATGTTCTCAAGGTAAACGATGAGCTTTCATGTGTTAGAAATTCATTATTACGTGGCTGAAATGATACATGAGCTTTACCCTTTGCTGGTCACACTAAGTCTTTGCCAGGCTGACAGCATCTGGCAGGTCACTATGACAGAGCGCTGCTGTTTTAACTGAAAGGCTGGGCAAACACAAGTGTCCTCAGCACCATAAATACACAGTCCTCTAACAGGACTCCAGAGCAGGAAGAAGCTCTCAGGTCGTTTCAGCACATGAAGAAGTCTCTGCTGTGTTCTTGTCACCAGGAGGCATCCAGACGTTTCTCCATGCCGACACCAGGCTTTGAAAATCAGCTGAAGCAGGAGAACTTCATCCTTGGCAGCTCAACGTAAATGCAGCTCACACTGCCGTACTGTTACCGTGGTAATCATTTGTGACATCACGTTACATGTAGCGCTGTCGGCATTATACGTGATAGGGTCACCTTTCACATCCACTTCCTTCTGTATTTGTTGTCCTGTGATGATTCCAAAGGTAAAAATGTGACTTTTTTCAGCAGCATGGATCAGGTGAAGGGCGTGCTGACTCTGCAGGGGGAGGTGCTGACTCAGGCTGTGAGTGTATGACGTTCTCACCAAGGCTTTCAACGACACTGCTTTAGGCTGAGCATCTTTAATGTTTGACTCTGTCTCAACAGGATATCAACCTGAAGGTTGCAAAGAGCAGCCAAGTGTTGCACTTCCAGTTTAGAGAAGACAAACAGTGGAAACTGCAACAGGTATAGAAAACAGAGCTGCACTTAATACAACACGTAGCTGCTTCTCTGACTTTACAGCTACAGAAGTTTGAGGATGAAACCTTAGAAAACAACGAGTAAGAAGGTAGCTCCTCAGCTCACCACGAAGCAGCTAACGTGCAGGCTGCAGAGGCCGTGCACGACGTGGTGCACACAGAGCGAAGCAGCAATCTCTTACTGTTTGTCAGAGTGCAGCCAGGCTGAGGCAGAGCGATATTAACTACCAATGAAACCAGTCTCACGGCGTTAACGGTCACTGTAACGTTTGTGTGGGCCCTCTGCTAGCACGCGTGTAGTGTGACATCACAGAAGTATTACCTGATGCATCCATGTAACTATAAGACTGTCAGCATGTGTCTGTTCAGAGTTTAATGACAAACGTGAGCAGAACTGTGGTCAGAGGGGCGGGGCCTCTGACCAGGGAGGCCTGACCACATCACAACCAACGAGCTTCTAACATGACTTTGAATTGAATCAACACTTTGCATTAATTATACCAAACACAGTTTGACATTCAGAGCATTATGAAAATATCACTGAGCCCAAAGCAGCCGAGCTGTGTTAATGCTGTGAGCAGGTGTGGGTGGAGGCAGACGCCTCGGTCTACTTTGGAAATGTGACACTGGTCACATGTTGTTCTCATGTTAGGGACATGTTATGCCACGAGCTGAAAACAAAGCAGCAGATTCTTTCACATGTCTGATGCTTGGTAACATCCAGGAGGGGACAGTGGATCCAGTTCTCCTCTCTACATGTTGGTCCCACAGCCAAAGCGTCCGTGATCGGCTGCAAACACTACGTTTGTCTTAATGTCTGAGCTCTGCAGTGATGGAAAGACCACAAGCAGCACATTGTTTGTAGTTAGGAATAATATCTTTGTCATTGTGAGGCCGTGTTTATTTATTGAAGTTCTCTGTACAGACTTTACCAGTTATTCAGGTCCTGCTTTCATTTGCATGATTATGTTGTCAAACAGAAGATTGCTCCTCTCTGTAGTAGCTCATGGAAAAACCAAGCTGTTAAACATGTTCACAGTTAAAGCTTTACTTATTATCCGTATGAGTAGCTGCCCCTGATGACTTACAGGTGACGGTCTGTAAGTCATCAGCTAGTCTATGGCGTTATTTATATGCCACTATTCTGAGCGCACGTAAAAAAGGTTTGCAGGTGTAAGTGTTGCATTTTGAGGAGAAATTTATTTTGAGCGAAGAAAATTCATTCCTGCGTGCAGAAAATATATTTCAGTGTTTGCTGTTATCCACACACACACACACACAACAGCAGCCCCTCTCGCTCGCTCAGTTGTTGCACTTGCGCTTGCTCGCAATGTGTCGCTCGCGCTCTCAACATTTCAAACTCCGCCACTCTGTGTTCCTCCGCCACTGCCTCGTTTGAGTTTTGGACGAAATGGATTCTGGGATATTGCATTTCGTCATTTCGAGCTGATTGGAGACCAAAACAGCCAATCAGATTTTTTTGCATCCAAGTCTGTGATTGGCTGGTTTTGTGGCACAAATATAACGGTGTACAGAAAGAGTTGAGCGCGCACGGGCAGAAATGTTGAGAGCGCGAGCGACACATTGCGAGCAAGCGCAATGCAAAAACTGAGCGAGAGGGGCTGCTGTTGTGTGTGTGTGTGTGTGTGTGTGTGTGTGTGTGTGTGTGTGTGTGTGTGTGTGCTGGTGCGTGCTGTGTGTGTGTGTGTGTGTGTGTGTGTGTGTGTGTGTGTGTGTGTGTGTGTGTGTGTGTGTGTGTGGATAAAGCAAACACTGAAATACATTTTCTGCACGCAGCAATGAATTTTCTTCACTCAAAATAAATTTCTCCTCAAAATGCAACACTTGCACCTGCAAACCTTTTTTACATGCGCTCAATTTTTTTTTTTACGTGCGCTCAGAATAGTGGCACAAAAATAACGCCATACTAGTCTAGCTTTTAAAAGTGAATGCAATGAAGCCGAGAGGTGATGCTGGACAGTTTTCTTCATGAACTTGTGTTAACATATGACCCCACCCTTCACTGGTCCTCGTTTCTGTGGCCCATCAGATCCAAGATGCCAGGAACCACGTGAACCAGGCTCTGCAGCTGCTGAGCAGCCGTGACGAGAGCTACCACTTCAAGTCTGGGGCTGAGGTCAACAAGGTGTGTCCCTGTTAGCACAGAGCTGCCACTCTGCTGGTGCTGCTGATACTAACATCACGTTTGTGTTCATGCTGCAGCTCATGGATGGAGTGATGCTGCAGCTTACACGAGCTCGAAACCGCCTCACTACCCCGGCCTCCATGACGCTGCCTGAGCTGGCTGCCAGCGGTTTGATGGTATGCACGCTGCACTCAGTGATCTTACTGAAGAATAACTGTGTAAAGATGCAGCTTTTAAAGAAAACATGACAGCAAGTTTAGTGAAATCAGGTTCCTCGTGAGAGCAGGGTTTCTCAGGAAGCTGTCCTGCTGTAGGTCAGTGCAGTGTAAACTGTTCCAGCCCTCTGACTCTGGGGGGAGGCTCCCGCTGACAGACGAGGGTGATCTATGGCATCAAAAGCAGTGCTGAAGTGGAACAGTCGCAGTCAGTCATAGTTAGGTCCTGTAAAAAGCCCAGTCTCAGTGCTGGGCTCTGAATCCACAACTGTTCTGTGAAACCAGCGCCCGCAGTCTGGGTTGGCGTTGACTAACCTCGGTCGACACTCACAGGATCAGAGATTAACTTCAGGTAACCTGTAGGAGCTATTTACACCTTTGCTGTCCACACTTTAGACTTGTGTAATGCAGGATATGTTATTAGAGCCACGTGGCAGTAGCCACATCAAATATTACTCGTTAGATCGTTACCCAATGAACCTGCTCGGAGCCCATGCTGCTCTGATGTTAGAGGAGAAAGGTTGGAGAAGCACTCATGGAGGTGGTGTGGGTGGAAATAAACTCCACCAGGGCAGAAATACACCAAAGCAATCTGCAGGTTGTTCCTGGCTCTTGATGATGAATTTTAAAGCAGGACTTGATGAGCTCTGAGTGCTGGCTCAGTCAAGTCACTGCAGAGAAACCCAGCAGAGTAATACTGCTGAAGGTTAAACCTTCCTGTGATGTTTCAGCCTGACTGCCTCACACCGGCCTCTCTTGTTTGATTACCAGAAAATGTTCTCTCCTCCCATACCCGGGGATGTCATGGTCAACTTTTACATCAACTTAAGCAAACTGTGTCTGACTGTGTACCAGCTCCACGTGCTGCCTGCTAACACCACCAAGGTTAGACTCTGTGACACCGTGCACCCGTCTGTGGAGCCGCCCTCTGTCATGTGACCAGTGTTTGTGATCCTTCTCATATCTGCAGAATTTCAAGCCTGCTGGGAGCTCAGTGCTGCACAGCCCTGGAGCGATGTTGTAAGTCCTTCAGTCCTCTGATGAAGCTTAAACATGTTGTAGGAGGTGAAACGTTTACACAAAGAGCCATCAGTGTCATTGCAACTATTCATATACATGCTTATTATTAGAAAACGACATATTTCCATTACCAGATGATGCAGCCTTATTCTGTTGTGTAATATTACTGAAACCTGGCTATAATTAATATTTAAATATGACTGTGGCCAAATGGCCTCTTACTCAACAGCTGGGCTCCTGCCCCATGATGCTGGCTTGGATGGAAACTGATTTACTATCTAGTTACTGGTAACACACAGTAGTGCTAAAGTGTACATGGTGGACAGTATCTAAGCTCTCTTTACATTTTGCTAACACAGTGAGCTCAACAACAACCGGTTTGAGGTGAGCCATGTTCACAAAGTGGAGTGTGTGGTGCCTTGGCTGAGCGACACGCTGGTGTTCTTCACCATATCCCTGCAGCTCTGTCAGCAGCTGAAGGACAAGGTCAGTCCCTCAAACACTCGCACATTATTAATCATGACGTGAGAGACGTGGAGCAGCATTCATTCTGGGAGCACGTGCTGTCTGTTCGGCAGTGTTGGGAAGGTTACTTTTAAAATGAACTGTTACTCTCCACACCAACACCAGCTAGATGTTAAAATCTTCATATAAATGAGTAACAGTAGGGGGACATTAGGTAAGGCTGCACTTTTTGCAGTGATCTCATATAGAAACTATCCCACGTGTATATAAAACAGGTCCGCGGCTCTGAACCGTAGTAAAGGGACCTCTGGCTGATACGTCGGGTTCGTGTCGGGCTCGTAGCTGAAAACTAGCTTTACTTTGTTGTCTGGGTCAAGTTTGCAGTGAGAGACAGAGAGAGGCGTTGAAAGGCTGCTGCAACAGAACTTATTGTTTCAGAGGAAAACACGAACACAGCGTACAGTCGAGTCTTAACAGCTTACTTACAGCTGGGCTCGTCAGGCTCTCTGTTTGGCTGCAGTGGTTATTATTATATTTACATGCTTCCAGCTCCCGTTTCTGCTCCGTGACAGCTCGTACTGTAACACCTGTACTGACTTTTCTGTGCCAGCATGACACAAATGTGACTAAAAATGTTCAAACATGTAAATGAAATATGAACATTTACTCTGAAAACTGAATTAAAAGCTAAAAGTGAAATAAAAACAGAAACTAATTAGAAAATATGAACTTTTAATAACACCACCATTCAGTGTAACGAGGGTTACCCTAACCCCTGACGCTGATGGTTCTGGAGCTTTCATGGGGGGTGGGGGGTCTTTTTGTCATGCTTAAATGTTTCGGATCAAGCATACAAAAGGTCAATTATGATGAAGGGCACGAACACGTCTCCACACCACTGTAACTAACCTGGGGTGGACCGAGACGTTAGCCAGGGTCACGTGACAGCTGTATGAGCAACGTTGGATAACAACGACTTTGGGTTTGTTTCATTTACTTTAGAGAAGCAGCCTGAGTCTTTACTGTGGGAACAGATCAGGATCAAAGAGCTCTGGGTTAAATGATCACAGCACAGTTTGCCTAAACGTGTTTCTACAGTGGCGTGAAGTATTTGACCGTTTGGCAGTTTGTTTCATAAAGTGACCTTTCCTTTTGGTCTAGACAGTTCTTTGTTTTTCACCATTAAATCTGTTACAGTGAGCAGAAAGTGAAAGGAAGTGAAAACTGTTTCATCTTTGACTGAATCCCAGCTGCTTCCTTCCCTGCAGATCTCTGTTTTCTCCAGTTTCTGGAACTACAGACCTTTTTAATCCTGCAGCCCGTCATCCTCCAGGCTCCGCTCGGACTCACACTTAGCACTGTGTTGTAAAGGAAGTGTTCATTATTTTAGCTATTTGAAATGCAGTGTGATGTCAGAGCGCTAAAGCTCCGCCCCCAGTGATGTTACCCCAGATAGCAGACAGTCCCGTCAGTGCGTCTCAGTACTGCCGTGTGGATTCATGTCATTTGGTTCCCTTTAATAGAATTATTTATTACCCACACTCACATTCCTGATTGTGTTTGAGTTGTTTTGTAGAACACTAATTTTGTACTAAAAGTACTTTTCTTGTACTTGTTCTGTCCCAGCATGGTGATCGCTTTCAAAGCTTCCTCATAGTAAAGTCCTGCCCTGGTACTGTGGTACTGTAGTACTGGTACTGTGGTACTGGTACACAGGTGGACACCACAAGCCTGTGACTGTGTAAAATGCTCAGAGTCAAACAGTCTGCTGCCACTAACAGCATCATCTATTCACTCTGCTGCATAGCATTAACCTCACATGCAGCAGCAGTGCTGCGTGACAGTGCCTGTGTGTTACTGTTATGATGCACATGGAAAAGGCAGTTTCAGTGGCTGCCAAGCGCATCATGTTGGAGTGGGAACAGGAGGAGGAATCTGTGATGAAGGTAACAGTTTTCTGTATTTTTGATGGGACCAAGAAGGTAAACAAAGGAGGAAGGTCTTTGCAGAAGCTCCTGTTCTGTTTCTCCTGCCGTAGCACCTTTCTAATCTTCCCACAGGAAACAAACCTGCTCCACAGTACGTGGAGGACAGGGCTCTGCTGGAGGCTGTCATCACTGTACCAGGTCGTTTGGGGTGTAATGAGTGGCAGTTTGGACATAGATGTCAGCTGCTCAGCTCATTTTACCTGTCACTAGCTGATTGGCTGACCTGTGTATGTAGATACTGAGATGCTTCTTCACAGAGCTGAGCTCTAATTGATCCTGTTTCCAGTTTTATAAGGTGCACAATCAACAGAGGAAGTGTTGCTCTAGCTCAGCCTCTTCCTCCGAATTATTTCCCTCATTCAGTATGTGGGTGTGTGGGACACAGTAAGAATCAAACGTTGTTGTAATGGGTGTATATTTACACGTGTCATGGCTCCTCCAGTCTGCTTTGGTTCAGATTGTCGTGCAGTCCGTGCGGCCTGAGCTCAGTACAGATGGCAGCACGTTTGTTTCAGAACAGCAGAAGCTGTAAGAAAACCCGACGAGCAGGATGAGCAGAAACACATTTGTGCAAACTGATGAACACAAACGTGGCTGGAACAGGGCCCTTCATCCCCGACCTCACATTCCCTGTTTGGTACTACATGGATTTATTTAAATAAGCTACCTGTGACATCATCTGTTGCTGTTTGTATTCGCTTCATCTCGTGTTGATTTTCTTTGAACCAAATACTATTGTAGACATGAACAAATGACTTCTTTCCACTAAGTATTAATGTATTTAAAGATGCCTGTCATGTAAAATGTGGAATGTGTGCAATTAAACTTTCGTCCTGATGAACTCTCTCTTTGGTGATCTGAAGATGCATGTAATAAAAAAGTCATCACTGAACTTCATTTGTGTTATTGGAAATGCAGTGCCACATTGTATTTGTCACATTTCAGGTTGTCAGATTTAATATTAGACAAAGATTCATGCAAAATTCATTTTTGTAATGATGTCATACATTAGGGGGGAAAGAGATCCAAACCTACCCGACCCGGTTTGTTTGTTTGTTTGTTTGTGGTAACACCAGCTGCACCTGATTTGCAATCAGAATTCTGAAACATCCATCAGTTTGTTCCATGAAGCTCAAGTTCATGTACTTGGTTATACAGCAGCACAGTGAGATGAAACACCAGGACCTTTACTTCTGAAAGGCTCAAAGACGAACTGATATTGGAGTTGTGCAGTCAAAGTCCAGTTGTGATGCCTTGTCATTGCCAAGAATAAATGCTGAGGGAAGCAACAATGGTTGCTGACTGAAGTAGTCACACTCGAACGTCAAGGAAGGTGGAAGGAAAGCAGATTACGCAGACATGTCAGGTTTCCAGAGGTGAGCAATTTATTTACAGTGAGCTTAATTTAATGTGTAACTTAACAAAACTTCCCCCCAAATCAACTCAATTAACAAAACTCGACATGGCTCTGGTGACACAGCTCGCCTCTGCTGCATCTGGTAGAGACTGGCTTTAAATGGGGCCATCAATTTCCCTCCAATTGCCCAGCCAGTACCACTCAAACTGAGGGATCTAAAGCTCTACACAGATGATCTAAAAACACAAAACCTCTACACACTTTTAACATGCACATTTACACAACTAAATGGCAGTATTAACGAAAGGAAAAACATTCAAGAAATCCCTTTAAACCTTAACACAAACAAAAAGAAGCATCTCTGTGTACAAAGAAACCCCTCCACTTGGTTTGACCTGCTGATGTCATGTGTGACATCAGCAGGACTTTAAAATGAGGAAATGCCAGGTGGGCGTTTCCCCACACCTGACCCTCATGAAGACTGAAAAGACAAAGTATGAACAAATGACTTAATCTGTAACATAATAAAATATAAAGAAACATGTACCTGAGTATTTGTCTTAATTTGCAGAATGTTTGATTTGCCGGCAACAAAACGCTTCCACAAACAAACCCGGGATAGTGAGTGAAGCAATGTTACATGACAAACAGCAAATCATAGCAAATACATAGAAACAGAATAATGTGTACAATGTGCAAAAAAAAAAAGAAAAAAGGTAAACACATGTGGGACAAATGGAGAGCATTGCAACTGCTCCTCCACTTTGTCACACTGACCAGGAAAAAACAAAGCGAGCAACTTGTGTAAATCAAGGTAAAAAAAACTGTTTCCCCTCCTCGTCAACACTGACGAACCATCGAGGTTTGCAGAATGATCTGACCAATGGCTCAGACGGTTCAGAGTCTCTGAGGTCATAGTGCTGCCAGGACTGCCCTTGACCATCAGCACTGTCGGTGTCAGCACTGGAACACGACCATGAGGAAGACCTTGATATAGTTTGGGGCACCATCTTTCTCACTAGAAGAAACAAGACTTGTCATCACTGCAGTCTCAATACTGAGAGATATTGAGATGAGATACTGCAACCACTGGCACTCCCGTATTTCCATATTCTGAGACCGAACTCTATATTGCTCGTTCCCATAGAGCAGGGTTTATCAGAGCTTACCTCCAAAATATGGGGATGGACTGTCTGCAGTCCTCACACTTGCTTCAGATGTTATCAGTCCATTCATTGGACATTATTGGTTGTAATCAGCCCCACAGATAGGAGCCAGGAGAGGCCCTCTACCCCTGCTAATCGCTCAGGTTTGTTATCCATTCACACGACAGCAGTGAGTGAGTTAATGTGGTGTTGATATACCAGCTTTGACATGTAGACGTTATGTTTTCCACTGTCTTTGTGATGCTAGCTTAAAGTTACAGTGAAAGGTTCATGTATACTGTGGTTGGTACGTCTTCGTCCTGGCTGTAGCGTTCTATTGTTTCTATTTCTGTTTTCTCTAACTGTTATTACTGTAATGAGGGTCTAACAAACAATTGATCTAATTGATCTCATTATCATTTATTTATGTACAATTAAGTGCTTCCAACTTCTAGTCACAGTTCATAGGTTGCTCGTAGTTTTTAGCTTCTACTCGTGCTTATTATGGCTTCATTTTGTGCTTATGTCATTGCCTAATTTACACAGTTAAATGGTTCTGTATAAGAAATATTCTTCACAAATCCAGAAAACAAAAGGCTTGGTGATGTCAGACATGACATCATCAGCACTTTAAAAGTCAGGAAATGCTGGCTGT
Source organism: Haplochromis burtoni (assembly GCF_018398535.1). Taxonomy (NCBI): domain Eukaryota; kingdom Metazoa; phylum Chordata; class Actinopteri; order Cichliformes; family Cichlidae; genus Haplochromis; species Haplochromis burtoni. The sequence goes on along the minus strand of NW_024582974.1, from coordinate 69,224 downwards.
CTCCTACACCTGACCTCCGTTTAGTAGGACGAAGGACGAGCTCAGAGCAAAGTAATAATAGTAAGCTTAACCCTTAAACAAGAAGCAAACATTTAAACCTGAAACATAATAAAACACTAGATACAACAAGATACGACTGTACTGCTTTAATCTGCTGTTTTTTATTTAACTGCAACATAACACTAAAGCATCCCATGTCCCAATTGCCAGTCTTGGTAGCCGGGGTTCGGTCCACGTGGGTGGCTGGCCTCTTAGAGATAGGGTGAGAAGTTCGGCCATTCGGGAGGGGCTCAGAGTAGTAGTATCCTTGGGCAAGATACTAACCCTAAGTTGCTCTTCGATGCATCCATTGGAGTGTGAATGTGGTTAGAAAGCACTATGTATGGAGAAAGTGCTTGTGAGAATGGATGTGATTGGGTGAATGTTGTATGGAGAGTAGAAAAGCGCTAAATAAGAATCAGAGTCTATAACTGCTCACAGACTGGCTGTCAGGAAGCCGTTCGAACGCAAGGAAAACAGAGACACAATGCAGAGCGATGCACAAGACGTAGACTAGAAATTTATTTATTGAGCACTGTTCATAGATTAAAATCACAGTGTTTCACAATAAAACCAAAAATATTAATAAAATATTGACATGAAACAATGAAAACATTAATTAAAGCTTGTTTGTATAGAAATGGTGCCTGAGAGACCGATCCCCACGGGGACCAACAGTAGCCTCGGACACGAAGACCTGAGTGCTCGGGATGAAGCACGAGGTTTCAGGGACAAACTGACCAGAGCTTCACCATGTAGAGCTCAACAAGTTCAAACTGAAATTTTAAAATGAAACCTAAAATTTCCTGGCAACCAATGAAGAGAAGCCAAAGCTGGAGTAATATGTGGCCTCCTATTGGTGCTACAGTGTTCTGTCTGAAGGCTCCAACGCTGATTTGTAGAAACCAGTAAAAAGACCACTGGTGTAATCCAAACGAGAAGAAATAACGGCATGAAGAATCATCCCCGGCTCAGCCTTTGACACCAGCAGCCTGACTTTAGAAATGTTCCTCATGTGATTAAAACACTTCTGAACCAGTTTGGAGACATTGAACTGTCGCTATGACGCCCAAATTTCTGAGACTCGATTGAACGGACGAGTCGAAAACACTGATGCGCTGCTTGATAACTCCAAATGATCATCATCATGTATGGAGGTGATTATGACAGTGAGTATCTTCAACCATCTTTAAAAATGGTAGAGGGATGGTTTGGGCTGCGTGTCAGGCAGTGCTGGTGGGAATCTTGTGAAGGGAAAAAGATGCCATCTAAAAGCATGCAGTGGGAACTATGGAAGAAATTACAAGAAAGCTTGATTAGGAGAGTTCAGGCTGCACTGAACTCTGGTGATATCACCAACTTTCAAGCTTGTTAGAACTGTAGAAACTCAGCTTTCATACTGTATGTCTCTGTGTCAGAGATGTCAATAAATCACTGCGCCTATTTCCATGTTTCCTGTCAAAACATAAAGAAAAGAAGACTTTTGCTCTTTACTCTGCTTTATTTGAAATGAATGGAAGAACAAAACAAAATGCTTCCAGTGGAAGGATGGCTTTGACACTGGGAAAGTATTTATGGTCTGTATCGGGCTTGCCTGTCCATATGGAGCAAAAACAGCTCTGCATCATACACTCAGGCTCCTGACATCTTTCTGCATTAGGAAACCTAATCACAGTTTATAGACAAGTCAGTGTCATTTTAGTGACAGTACCAGGTTGTTTCACAGCAGAAGTCAGCCATGTTTAGGGAAGGTCTCGTCCCTTCAGACCTCCACATCTTTATTTTCAGTACATCCAAATAAATGCAGTAGGACAGTAGTTTATCACTGAAGTCAATCAAAAGCCAACAGATAGTTGGCCTGCTCAAGGAAACCTTACTTTCTGGGTTACGTTTCATGCTGGTACTGTGGAGATCTGACTGTGGACCTATTTCACATATGCAGCCCTTGGACAGTGTCCAGGTACGTTTAAAAAGAGAGTAACAGTGAGACGAAGCCAAAGAACGTGAATATAACAACCCACAAATAGTGTTTAGGTCGTTATATCTTTACAGAACTATTTTTTACTGAAGAAGTACCAAAACCCCGCATACATTTATTCCACCATCGCTGGAAATCTAGTCAGCATGTAGAGGAACCTGTTTGTTTTCTATCAGACTAAATGTGTCTCTGTGTTTATGATACACTGGACGCTTTCTTATGATAAATAATGGATTTCTGTGTCCAACTAAAGACAGACCCTTCACTGATGACGATGACGTAAACAGACAGACGTTCGCAGCGCTATATACTGCCCCCTCATGGTCATCTTACAAGCAGCGTACACTATGGTTTTATATCTTTACAAATATTTTATATTTTTTATTAAGATTTGTATGTTGTGTTGTTGTTTTTTGAAACTATGGACGTAACGTCTGTCAATAAAGATAGATAGATAGATAGATAGATAGATAGATAGATAGATAGATAGATAGATAGATAGATAGATAGATAGATAGATAGATTGCTGACAGCAGCATCTTCAAACATCACCACACATCATACTGAAGTCATTCATGCAGTTTGTAGGAAACAGGCCGCTGTGTTCATTTCACAGGCGGAGGTCACGTGTTTACCTGTACATAGAGTCGCCATTGTTGTTGTTGTTTATTTGTTTGCTGTTTCTACGACGGCGTGCGCACACTGCTGCACTCGGCCTGTCATGAGTGTGTTTTAAACGTCACACAGTGATATCTGATCATGTGTAAACGGCTGGTTAGTGTGTGTTAAACTCATAATGCGCACACACACATAAGATGAGCGAACTCGGGGATGTTTCGCTTGGTTCACGGGACAGCGACGCCCACGGAAATGACAGCAGCGTGACCAGTTCCGCTGTTGCGGCTTACGTGGAGACAGGAAGTGTTTTCCCTTGGTTTCCGGATCGGAGTCTCGGTTGATGTTGTTGTGTGTCTACGATGGCCCAGGACGCGCTTTCTCTCCGGGTGTCGGAGATCAGCGACCCGGCGCTTCTCTTTGAGTGCTATAACACTGAGGAGATCCGCGGAATCGAGCGCAAAGTCCGCGGGGAGATCGAGCAGAAGAGGGAGGAGCTGAGGCAGATGGTGGGCGAGCGGTACCGGGACCTGATCGACGCCGCCGACACGATCGGGGAGATGAAGCAGTGCTCGGAGAGCGTCGTGCAGTCCATCCAGGACATGCAGCAGTACTGCCACAGGCTGAAGCAGGGCAGAGCCAGCGTGGCCAGCTGCAGAGTGGAGGTGAGCCAAACGCCGTGTGTCGACGCATGCGCCTTAGTAGTACGTTACAACGTCATGAAGATCTACCGTAACCTCACCTACAAACGCGGCAGCGCACACGTTAGTCGGATGTTCCCCAATATGCGTCGATACAGACTCGCAGCTGCTCAGTGAGGCTGCTGGACCACCTGAACACAGCTTGGTTACAGAGCAGCGTGTGGTTCATTCCAGCGAGGCACGCAGCTCCAACACGGCTGCTACATGCAGCACACAAGCACCATCAGGCAGAACAGGATGCAGACACACAACAGTGCAGAAGTGACCTGGTGTGTGTGTGTGTGTGTGTGTGTGTGTGTGTGTGTGTGTGTGTGTGTGTGTGTGTGTGTCACTGAGTGTTCAGGAGTGTGATGCCTGGGGGAAGAAACTATTCTGTAGTCTGGCAGTGAGGGCAGCAGGGTGAAGAGTGTGTGTCTGTGGGGTGTGTGGTCCTCCACGATGCTGGTGGCTTTGCGGTGTGATAAGTGTCTGTGATGGAGGGAAGAGCAGCTCCAGTGATCTTCCCAGCTGTTCTCACTATCCACTGTACTGCGGTGCAGTTACCATACAGACAGCGAGGCAGCTGCTCAGGAGAAAAGGCTTCAGAGACTTTGAGCTGTTTATTGTCATTGTGCAGTTTCTGGACCACAAAGGTGCTGACGTAAGAAGAAGAGAAACCAATATACAATGAAGGTGGAAAATAAATAAGTAAATAGAATAAAATAAAAAGCAGTGTGTATGTATAGATATGTGAGTGGAACTATATACATGGTGTATGTGTAGGAAACACTGAAACAGACTGGGACCAGAATAAGTGCACAGAACATGGAGAGACTGAGATATTGCACACAGATGATCAGCAGCAGTGTCGGGGTGGATGTGTTGGGGAAGTCCTTACACACTCTTCTGGACTTCATCAGTCATAGTTCAACACTTGGTTGAAATGACGTCTAAACTGCATGTTTCCTTCTAAAGCTTCTCCTGAGTTAAGAGAACGAACACTTTCACATGTGCACAAACTGCTTTTGCAGCAACTGTTTGAAGCTGATGACGTTGTGACGGAGACGCACTGTGTGTCCTGTTACAGAGCCAGACACCGTGGCAGCTAAAGTTCTACACCATGGCCTCCCAGATCAAGCTGCTTTTGGAGATCCCGGAGCGGATTTGGAGTGCCATGGAGGCATCTCACTACCTCCGAGCCACGCAGCTCTACCTGATGTGCTGCCACCTGCACCATCTGCTGCAGCTGGAGGCCACTACAGCAGGCCTCTACAGCTCCGTCCTTGTCCGATTTCCCATCCTAATCCGACAGGTTGCCACCACTGAACACTTCAGGTTTGTGTCACAATTCCTGCTTAACGGAAACTTGAAATCGAAACTCCGTGGCTGGAAACTAAAATAGTGCACTTGTAGTAGCTGAGAGTAAGCGTCTTCTTGCAGGGCAGCCATTCTGCTGGACAGCAGGGCTCTGCTGAGGGGCCGTGCAGTGTCGGACCAGGCCATCGCTGAAGCCTTGGTGTCCATCATGCTGCTTGAAGACAGCTCTCCTCGGCAGGCTCTGGCTGACTTCTTGTTGGCCCGGAAATCATCCATACATCAGCTGCTGAACCAACCGCAGCATGGTTTGCTCTATAGTTTCCTTCTGTGGTAAAGCGTGACAAATGTTTGATTTGATAAAGAAAAAGCCTTCGAGGCTTCTGTTAGTCCATGAACCTGTGCTTTTCTGCAGGTGCAGGGATCAAGTCCCAGGTGTGCAGCCTCGTGGAGCTGCTGGTCACCACTCTGTTTCAGGCCTATGCCATCTTCTACCTCCCCCCAGAGGGCAGCCCCAGGCCAGGGGATGAAGCTTTGAGCTGTGGCATGCTCTTCTCTGTCCTGGACAACGTCACATCTACGAGTCCTGCAGGTAAACAGCTGAGACAGGACACGTCGGGGTCTTTGTGTTTAGGTTAATAAGAATAAGCTTTGCTTCAGAGCAAGAATTTGCTGGCTTTAATCTCCTGGGTGAGCATGGCCATGTCTCCCCGTGCCTCACAGGAGCAGCTGACTCTAAACTGTCTGTGGATGTGACGCAGATGCTGAATACAACACTGTATGACTGTATTGTGCGTGTAGTCTGAGCTGCTGTAAGTGTGCAGTAAGAGCACCGCGCCTGTCCGCTCTGAAACACTCAGTCTGAGAAACTAATAGCCCCCTTTTTCCAATGTTCCCCATCTGTGTCCTCAGCTAAGGACAGAAGGGTGTTGCAGGAAGATGTGAGTACAGGCAGCTGGTTAAAGTATCTGCCTGCGTCCATCTCAGAGTTTCAACCTGTCCTTCGCACCCTGGCTCAGCCAATCCAGAGGGAGCACCTGCAAGACACTCTTCAACAGTGGATCGATACGTAAGGCCACTGAATGTCTGCTGTTTCCTTTCTTCCAGTTTCAGTGTTGTTTGCATAGAAAAATGTGCTAATAGTAGCATTCCAGCTCTGCCTCTGTGCTGTCAGGAGTGACTTGTGATCACTTTGAGCTGATAGAAGGGAGCGATCACCCAGAGGCGGAGTCCAGCTCACAGAAGTGGCGGCGGGAGTCCTCGGGGTAGCATACGTGATCCAGCACAGCCTTTCAGCCTTCCTTAAAGCTGCCTCCCCGAGCAGCAGAGGGAGCCGACGCGCTGCATTTTATCCTCGGCCACTTACACACCGCTGCAGTGGCCTTAAACATGTCCGGAGATGACTGTGGGTCCTCCACCTGGGGACCAGTGAGGGTGGAGCCATGAACACCGTCATGATCGTTGGCTCAAGGACAAAGGTTTAGGTTTAGACACGAGGAGCAGGAGGGTCAGTGTTTAACGTGGTTCATTACAGGATCATTATCTGCTGATCTTCATTTTAGTTTCAGTTTGTGAGACGACGAGTGGAAGACCAGATGAAGTTCACTGGTTTGGAGTCGTCGACGTGAAAACTGGATCTATCTGTGACAGTGTGATGACTGGCGTCCAGGCAGCAGTGAGGGGTTGGCAGGTGGTGCTCAGCAGCCGTGTAGGAGAGAACTGCTGACTTACATTCGATCCACTGCAGATGTGTGCACCTCGACTGCTGTGGGACACAATGAAGACCAGTGTCTGTAGTCCAATCATGTCTTACACTGCAGGACAACAAACATGAAGCTGGAAGTGCATGAAGCTCCGACCAGAGACGGAACAAACAACACAAAGATGAGGGAGCGTCTCATCCCACCACCTGTCACATGTGCTCACCACTCGCACATCTCTTTATTCACTGCTCCTTATTGTTATCGTTATTATTCTCATGTCATGGTCCAGTGTAATTAAATTACTTTTCCACTGAAAAAGTAGAGTAACTGATTACTGTTCATTTTTAGGTATTTTAATTACAGTGACTTACAATGTGCTTGTGTTACATTGTAAAATAATTAAACTGGCTGAACATCGTTATTTAATTTCAATCATTTGTCTTCTAAAGGTAGAAATAAACTCTGCTCTGTAACATGGCTGAGGTGCAGCTGCGCGTCATTTCACACCAGTTTGCTGCACGGTCGTTTTCTACAGCTGAAGCTGTGGCTGTTTCATGACGTGGACATGTTCCCGTCTCTTCACTTTTCTGAAACAAGCAGACAAGAACATTACAGTGATATGTAAAAACTATCAGCTGCTGTTAACAGCAGCAGTAACCTGCTGAAGCGCCTGACACAGAGCATAGACGAAGACTTCTGAGCGATCCTTCATCATCCATGGATAACACTGCTGAGCAGGACCTGGTTTTACTTCAGCAGCACAGACGGTGCTTAAATATGCCTGCAGGCGACACTGGAGGAGATGCTGCTGCTGCAGAGTCTCCGTCTTTAAAATAATTTATTATTTAAAGAGTTTAATTTCTATTGTTTGCCACTCAAGGTTTTATTGGGATTTTAAGAAGTATTTAGTTAAATTACTTATTGAGTAATTAAGTTACTTTTCAGACACAGTAATTAGATAAGTATTTTAAATACACTGTTGATTAAGTAATTAGTAATTAATTACTTAAAGTAACTTACCCACACTGGTTATTTCTGGCCTGTTTGCAAAGCTCACCTTGATGTTATCGAGTGCAGGGCGTGTGTTTCATGAAGGCTACATGATCATTTCCAGTCTCTCCAAATGTGTTGTTTCCAGCTGTAAGGAGGACATCTGCCATGGTGTTGGAAGCCTTTTGGTCTACGTCAAGAGCCTGAAGGGGCTGGCAGCCATCAGAGACGCTGTTTGGGACCTCCTGTCAGCAGACTCCATCAGTCAGCACTGGAGCACCGTCTGTCAGCGTCTGCTGGAGCACCCCCTCACCGTCTGGGAGGACATCTTGCAGCAGCTTTTCCTCCAGCGGCTGCAGGTTGCTGTTCTTCTGTCTTTAGCTTTATAGGTTCATTTTCAGGGCCCACTTAGTCTGTATACTTGCTAATGACGGGGGATAAACATGCAGTTATTGTAACACTTTTATTGTTTCTTTCGACTCTTCAAGGTCATCACTAAAGAGGAAACTGAAGCCATCTCAGTGCTGTCTATCCAGCTCCTTACATCCGCCGTCAGGGATCTGCAGACCCAGAGCGTCCATTCGTCTTCAGGTGCCCACAGCAGCCATGGGGCCCAGTATGAGGTAGATGTCTCCTCCTTCTTGTGGTTGGAGTCTCCAGGGGACCTGCTGAACGACGCAGGCTGGTTCAGTGTGAGCCAGCGGGGCCAGCAGCAGCACAGGAGTGGCCTGGCCATGAAGACGCAGGCGCTCACACCTTGTGTTCAGAACTTCTGCTCTTCCATTGATGCAAAGCTGAAAGCCAGACTGGATGATCTCCAGCACTACCTCCCCTCCCAGGACGTGGGTAGGTCCACTGGGAGTGTTGTGGGGGTTTCCTTGTGTTTCAGCTGACAGATTGATGGTGTATTTATCCTGATTTAATGTGATATTGAGAAAGACCAGTGAAAAGCTCAGGCTTTTATCTTTGTTGAAGTTTTGGAACCAACTCTAGATTCTTTCATTTCTCGTGGAATAACAGGAAGTGACATCACCTGACCATGAAACTGGGTGATGTCAGCTATCCGATCCGTTTTGAATGTCTGAAACTGTACTTGGCAGGACTGATGGAGCACATCTGTCTGCACTTCAGTCACGTCTTTGATCTGATGCAGTGCTGAAAACCACAGAAGCGTTTGGAGCTAAATCTGAGGGTTTCATACTCTTTGGACTGTATAAACATACGAATGGCAACTATTGGACCACTGAAATATTGAAAGTACTGACAGTTGTTAATGTGTCGTGCTTTGCAGGCTCTGACTCCACTTTGGCCACTGTCCCTTCCTCTGCTGATCAGCCATCGTCATCCTCATTTAACCGCTTCATCGACTCCGCAGCAGTGGAGGCGGCGCTGCGTGACGGCTGTTTGGCCTGTGTTCACCACATTCTGTCCTTCATCCGATCACAGCTGGCTGCGGCCTCGCCAGACTCCAGGCCCACCTGCCTCAGTTCAGTTCTATTCATGGCCAGGCTGAGCCAGTCTATGGGCAAACTGTGCCCCAACCTGAAGCATTGCATCCTGGGAAAGCAGTGTGGTTTTGACAGCACAGCCAAAGGGACCCCCAGGCAAGGCAAGAAGCTGGGCAAAGCCACGGCCGCTGCAGAGGTCAGGCCTTCCCAGGACAAGTGGGAGGAGCTGAAGGAGGAGCTTCTTGGCTGCAGTATGGAGGCCTACCGCATCTGGAGCGCCGCTCTTTCCAAAGTCAGACACAGTCACAAGTGTACATGTAAACTTGACATGTGGTTAGTGTCGGTTTATGGGGAGGTTTGTAGAAATCTGATAGAGCAGTAGAATCACATCACGTCACATGGCGTCCAGCTGTGGTTAAACTGGTTTATAAAGGTTGAGTGAAAGTGTATTATCTGACTGAACTGTTGAGCAGACGGGTGTAGACTGACTAAACCAGTGATCATGCTGCTGTGAAACCTGTCTGTTTGCTAATGTTTTAGTTTCAACAGACAGTACGTGGGAGGGTCAAAGGTCTACAGCTATGACTTGTGTTTGGATTCCTCTGGTGTTGTCTGAAGACCTGCTCGGCTCTGTGTTGCAGGGGCTGTTGGAGAAGTTTGGCATGGTGCTTCATGCTGAGTCTGCAGGCACCATCTTAGCTACAGCAACTAACTGGGAGGATCTGGAAATCCAGGAGGAGGCTGAGTCTGGAAGCAGCGTTACATCCAAGATCCGTCTTCCAGTACAGGTCAGGAGGACATCTGATACAAACTGGAAGGACCCAGAATCCATCCTGAGGTCTGATGGCAACCTTTTGTTTCTGGTGTCTTCTGTAGCCAACGTGGTTTGTGCAGTCCCTGCTGTTCCAGCTGTGTGTGGAAATAAACAGGGTGGGAGGCCACGCCCTTCCTCGCTCCACCCTCCAGGAGTTTCTGCAGACCTGTTTGACTGAAGTCCTGCACCATTACCACAGCCTGACACAGACCAGCAGCACGGTAACTGGGACCTGTCTGGTAGATAGTTGGATTATTCCTCGACCTGATGATTTCCTGTGTTCTGAGAAAAGTCTGAGAATAATCTTCATGATGATCACAGACGAGCAGAGCGTCACGGCTCTGTTGGAGGAAAAGAAGGGAATCATGCTAGCAGGACCTGGTGTATGGCTACAGACAGCCAGAAATATTCAATGAGAGACTAATGAAGAGCTAAGTACACACATACTTAAGTAGAAGTACAGATACTAGTGTTCAGAAATACTCCAGTAAAAACTGAAGCACTGATTCTACTTCTTTACTCGATTAAAGGTGAAAAGTACAGGTTGTGAAATGTGCTCACAGTAAGAAAGTAAAAGGTTTGTGTTGTTGTACAAAGCTGACTGAGCTGTGCTGCATCAGTTCAGTAACAGTGGAATAAAGTAGATTGGAAACAAGCTTTTGGTCAACAGTTAAATTGTAATAAATGTACTCAGCTTGGTTAGGTAGAGTCTGAGTGGGAAAGGACAAACGCTGAGAGGGTGACTTTCCCCCACATCAGGGAAATGAGCACATGAACCCTGAGATTCGCTGTAAGGACTCAGCGTGGGGAGAGCTCACACAGGTCTCTGCTGTGGGCTCGATTTTCTTAGTGGTCAGGCTGTGATCAGCTGATCTGAAGTTTACGGCTCTTTGTGGATTTACAGAAGCAGCTGTTTCATCAGCTGTACGGACGTGTGCTGCTCATGCTGCCTTTATACTGGCTGGTGTCAAGTTGGAGTGAATCCAGTGAGTGGATCTCAGCATCATGAGCTTAACTCTGACCGTGATCATCAGTCACACACTGTTCTTTACTTTAAATCATCACAGCAAACTAGAGCTGGGCGATAGAACGATAACGATATGTATCGCGATATAACTTTTACTCGATAGAGAAATTAA
>NW_024582974.1:55249-57818 GCF_018398535.1 Haplochromis burtoni | reverse complement strand
GCTATCGCGATAGACCTCGCCGCTCTTGTCCTCTTAAAAAAAAAAAAAAAAAAGGTCAGCCAATCCAAATTAAGTAGCGCAGAGCGTACAGCACAAGTGCCAAGCCGCACGTGTGTTTGTTTGGGAAGCAGCCAGCGGGTAATGGAGGAAATGAGTGTGCCGACTAGAAAAATCAACCGAGCGTGACCGAAGAGAAAACAGATGATGGTTCCAACGCCGGAGAGATTGTCGAACGGAAGAGCCATAGAAGTTCCGTAGTGTGAAGGTATTTCGGCTATTTCAAGTCTGACAAAAAACAGAGTAGCGTGCACTGTAAATGTGCCGAAAGCAAGTCTGGAAATACAATAAACTGGTGCATGCGTCACACTGTGCGCCACGTTATTGTTTCGGTGAAATGAATTTCTACAATACTGTTACTGTTAATTCTACTCTCTGCAGTGTTTAAATGCTTACATATACACACAGTTACTGTCCCTCCACACATACGACTCGGTTCTGCTTCTATGCCCCAGCTTTGTTTACTTTTTCCCAAACTAACCTGTTTATCCTGCTTTGAACTGCACCTTCCTTCATGCAGTACCACAGTCAGCCTACCTAACCATGGACATGAATGAACCTACTATCACGTGTACAGAATGATGTCTGATTAACAACGAGAGGAGTTTCATGGCTCTGCTCGTGGTCAGGGCGTCAGTGCAAACGACCATTATAATGTCTTTAATGTTGTTAATACAAAAAAAGGAAGTAGGAAGTGTTACGACACAAAGAAACTAGTGCTGTCAGCGTTACCGGGTTAACGTGTCATAACTGGCAAATCCCTGTTAACGAGTTAACACAGATTAGTCCGGGTTACTTGGTGTCAACGCCACATTAACGCGTTAATGCACTAAAAGAAACCTTATTTGAACCGAAGAGATCAGAGGTCCAATGTGATATTAGGCATAACTCATGACCACTGACAGGTGAAGTGAATGTCACTGACCATCTCTTCATCATGGCGTCTTTTACTGGGTGTGACATGTTATGGAGCAAGTCGACGTTTGGGCCTCGAAGTTGGTATTTTAGCAGGAAAATGGGCAGACATAGTCCAGGTAGTGATGCTAGATAACTGAGTCAGAGCATCCTGTGGGGGCTCCGGTCTGCAGTGGTCAGAACAATGGTGGACAGGCTCACTGGAGAGCGTGGTCTGATCAAATAGACAAGCTCTGTAGGTCACATTGGCAAAGGTGTAATGCTTGCTCTGATAGGAACTGTGTTTTTAATGGGGCTGCAGATCTGTCAGGGTGCCCATGCTGGACCACGGTGCAGTGGAAGAAGATCGCCTGGTCTGATCAGTCGTGTTCTCTCTTACATGACGTGGCTGCTCGGGTGTTTGCGTGGCAAGCTTGCAGATGCAGTATAATCCTTTAGGTCAGTGGTTCCCAAACTTCTTTTGCTTCTTTTGTTTTTACAGCAAAAATCTAGTCTTTGGCTTAGAATGAAGTTGGTTTGGAAACATATTCAGCGATGCTTCATCTCCTGCTTTGTGTTTGTGTGGGCGCCCGTGCTAGCAGTGTCCAAGCGTTGTTGTTGTTTTTTTCCCTGTTTCATACTGCACCACCCCCCCCCTCCGCAAGGGCCCCACACTTTGGGAAGGTCTGCTTTCGGTAATGTCCTGCTGGGTCCTGCATGTGGATGTTCTTTTGACGCGTGCCACCGACCAGTTGTTACAGACCATGTTTCATGGTGTATGCCATGATTGCTGTGGCCTCTTTCAGCAGGAACATGCAACATCAGACAGAGCAGTTTGAGGAAAACAATATAGCTTTGAGGTGTTGACTGGACCTCCAGATTCCTTAGATCTCAGTCCAGCCTGTGTGAGAGAGAATCTCTTGGTTCCAAAGCACACCTTCAGGGCTCTACTGGAGCACAATGCAGCAACAAAAGGGAACTACACAATATTAGGCAGGTGGTCATAAGGTTATGACTGATTAGTGTATTTTGTCAATGCAACTGTCAAAACGATGGCAGTGAGAAACTGATCTGATGGCAAAGCAGCACAGAAACATAAGGGCGTGGTTAGCACTTTAAATGTATTTTCTATGGTTGTGCCTCCCTTCTCCTTCAGGATGCTGTATTCCCCATGACGCAGAACAGAGCCCTGCAGTTCCTGTTTGACCTCCGTTACCTGAGCGCTACTCTGGGGAGCAGACTGGAAGAACTGAAGAACTCCCGACCACAGCAAGACCCAAGGTATCAATTCACATCCAAAATACGTGTCATGGGCTGTTTGTGCACAGTCTGCAAACACCTGAGGAAGCTTGGAAACTGTAATCCTGTAATACTGTAGTGCAGCACGAGCCAGAGGTGTTCACGGGTTCATATGGTTGTGTCCAGAATCAGGGACTGAATCCTGCGACGTGAGTGGCTGCTCAATTGGTAGGTCTCGCCCAGGGGTGTCAAACTCAATCGCACAGGGGGCCAAAACTGAAGGCGCACTTTAGGTCGCAGGCCAAACAAGATAAAGATTTATTGAACACTCAAACAATGTTTTTTAAACATAAAAGTGAAGAAAAACCGACAGGAATAT
>NW_024582974.1:53554-54503 GCF_018398535.1 Haplochromis burtoni | reverse complement strand
CAGCCCCCTGACTGATGGCACGTAGTGTGGAAGGACAGCGTGTCCTTTTTACTGTTTACAGGAGTCCAAAAAGTGGTGCATTACAGCCGATTGATTTCTTATGTGTAACATGTTCGTTTAATCACATTATCCTTAAATGTAATGATCAAAGCTCAGTTTCTGGTCACTTGTTTAAGTTACAACTAATTAATAATTTGTGTATCTCCACGTTGAGCCGACAGAAACAATTGTGTACCTTTGCACAGCAAATGCCTGAGTTTCAATGGGAGAAGAATAAAAATAGTGTACAGCTTTTGAGGAGTGGACATAGCCAGTCTATCCACTCTGTGACAGCTGAAAACTCGACCCAGGTCTAACACAAAGAACAAGCTGATTGTCTCCAACGAGCTGTAAGGGCAACATGCTATTGCAAATCTAGAAACACCATCTGTCAATATATTGGCACAGCAGCAGCCCCACAGATATGGTTTGAGCCTACAGTCATGTGATCTGAATCAGCACTTTGTACTGTGAAGCCTTCGGTGGTCAGTAAGATTAGAAAGAGTCCATTTGCATTTATCGACAGTGGAGTGTGAAATAACTGCAAACATTGTGCTGTATGTCTTACAGATTCCATGAAACCTGTGATTGGCTGGAGAGCTTCATTGACCCCTTTGACCTGGACGTGTTTACACCTCACCTGAACGCCAGCCTCAACCGCCTGTCTCAAAGGACCTTGGTACTTCCAGCTATGCTTAAATGAGTCAAAGATAAACAATGCTATTTTTGTAACAGGCAGTTCATTTGGACAACACATTTATACGGGACACATACATTAAGAGACACACATTCTCATTTAATGGTCAAAGGAGCTGCAAAGAGAAGCGTCTGGACTTCTTTAAGTTGCTTGAAGACGTTTCACCTCTCATCCGAGAAAATGTCCTGCTGGGTCCTGCATGTGGATGTTCTT
>NW_024582974.1:48659-51997 GCF_018398535.1 Haplochromis burtoni | reverse complement strand
GCTGCAGCATTTTTACAAACCAGTTCAGGTTCATCTGTTTCATTCAACGATCCGCTCTCGCCTCTTCTCATTCTGCGTCGCCGCCATGTGCGCATGTAAACAAAGGCACTGCGCGTTTTACCCATATTCTATCGCCATATTTCATTTTCCTATCGTTGCCCAACATTACACTGGTATTACCGTGAACAGTATGATATGGCCCAGCCCTAGGTCGTCATGTGAGACAGTTTCATCATCAACTATCAGTACTTGATAGTTTTTGTGACTGCACTTGGAGACACTTTCAAAGTTTTAGCAATGTTCTGGACTGACTGACCTTCAGTTCATAAAGTAATGATGCACTGTTGTTTCTCTTTACTGAGATGATTGCTTCTTTCCATAATAGGAATTCTGACAGTTGTCTTCAAAGGCTGATTCTGTTCATCTGGACGTTTTCAGTGGGAGAAACGTTTCGTCATCATCCAGGTGACTTCTTCAGTTCAGCTGACTGCAGGTTGACTGCAGCTGACCTGCCAGCCCATTGTTCCTTCAGTGGGCTGCTTTAGTCATTATATGTCCTGTTTATAAGACTGGAAACCTGCAGTCAGCTGAGACTGAAGACGTCACCTGGATGATGACGAAACGTTTCTCCCACTGAAAACGTCCAGATGAACTGAATCAGCCTTTGGAGATTTATTTACCTGGATTGTTGAGCATCAAGAGGTTTAACAGTTGTCAAACAGAGCTGTCAGCTGTGCACCAACCTGACGTCTGAACAACACAACTGATGGTCCCAACCCCATCAAGAAGGCAACAAATTCCCCCAATGAACCCTGACAGGCTCACCTGTGAGGTGAAACAATGTCACGTGACTACATCATGAAGCTCAGTGAGAGCAGGCCGAGGGTTTGCAGAGCTGTCAACAAAGCAAAGGATGGCTACTCTAAAATATAAATTATTATATAAATATTTTTTTCTTTGTTACATACGTCCATATATGCTGCTTCATATATTTGATGTCTTCAGTTTGTATCTACAATGTAGAAAGTAGTAAAAATAAAGACAAACCATTAAATGAGAAGGTGTGTCCACACTTTCACTGGTAGCGTATACAAAGACAACACTTAGTCTGAGTCACTGCAAGTACACAAGTGCATGGAAGACTGCAAAGGAACCGAGTGACATGAACACATCCATCGTCACATCCAAACAGAAAAGCTTCACGCAAGTCGAGTTGCTCGAGATTCACAGAATTTACAGAAAATGTTACATTTTTGTGATTTATATCATTGTCAGGATGATAAATGTCTTATATCAGGATATGAGAGTGTCATGATATCTCCTGATGTACTTCTGAAGATTATTGTCCAAAGTCAGTGAACATGTCTTCTGTGTTGTGTTTGCTGTCTGAATGGATCCTATGAGCCACTCATCTAATGCTGTCCTAATTGTTTCCTTGTCAGTTTATAAGGAGTCTTTTTGTTTTTCCTCCAGGTCCTGCTGGGGCTCCTGACAGGCTCAGAGAAGCAGTTTGCTTTGCGAAGCAGCAGTTTGAACTCCCAGGATCCTTACAACATACTGCCGCTAGCCAGCAGCCAGATCAGGTCAGAATTTAGTTACTAATAGTTACTAAATGAAAAAGAAAGTAATGGGTAAGTAAAATCTGATGGTATAGTTTCACTTTCATCTCTTTAATGATCAATAAGATGTGATCGTCACGTGACATAGGTGTGAGAATAAACATGGCCGAAGGCTCTGTTGTAAGCTGTGTCAAGCAGAGGCCAGGGCAGCCTGATCCTCAGCTGTTGAAGCTCTCTGGTGAGGAAAGAGCCTGAGCCAGTGCGTGAGGTTGAGCAATACCAGTTAGACTTCCTTGTGCTCACCCTAATGCACAGCTTGGGCTCTGCAACCAGTCTCCTGCAGAGGAGCTGGAATCTGTTCCAGTTTGAATTGCCAGGAGGGTATTCCTGTATCCGCCGGTTTGCTGCCTGTACATTTGGGTTTTTACCTGTGGACAGGAAGGCTGCTTCCCTGCCTCCAGGTTGGGGAGTGGGTCTTAACCGTTGTTTGTGTTTGTGCGGTTAATAATTCAGTTCAGAACACTTAGCCTTCTTGAATGCACTGGATGGAGTGCTGGAGGGTACTACGTCTGGCGTCTCCATCGTCCCACTACAAGACCTCAGTGCACATGTGGGCAATGACAGTCAGGGGTGTGACTGGGAGGAGTGGCCGGCCTGATCTGAAGCCAAGTGGTCATCAATTGTTCCACACTGAACACCATGTTCAAGAATAAAGATGTCCGTCAGCGCATGTGGCAGCAACGCACCCTAGGCTACAGTTCAGTGATCAGTTTTGTAGTTGTGTCATCATGTCTGTGGCTGTGAACATATGTTCTGGTGAAGAAAGAAGTTGATCCGTCAGCTTCTCACCAGCTGGTGGTGGACAGGCCTGGCACACCTGAAAGTATAGTGAGGATGCACTGGGAGCACCTGGCAGAGGCCCTGGTCCACAAAACCTTC
Source organism: Haplochromis burtoni (assembly GCF_018398535.1). Classification (NCBI taxonomy): domain Eukaryota; kingdom Metazoa; phylum Chordata; class Actinopteri; order Cichliformes; family Cichlidae; genus Haplochromis; species Haplochromis burtoni. The sequence continues at coordinate 49,499 of NW_024582974.1, read as the reverse complement.
AACTCCTGTGTGCAGAAGTACTTTGGCAGCTTTCCGAGGGAGGCTGGGGACACTGAATCTGAGTGGACTATGTTCTGATGAAGCTGCTGGACAGTGCTGAGGCTGCAACATCATCGGTGACTGTTGTGCTGGTAATCCCTGCGAGGGGAGCCAAAAAGAATGATTCCTATCAGGCTTGGTTAGCCTAGAGTTGGGTGGCAGCTGAGGGGTGCTAACAGGCTGAGCAGAACACAGCCTGAGTAGTAACTGAAGCAAAGACTCGCTGGTAGGAGTTCAGTGAGTCCTTGGAAACAAAAATCAGTCTGCCTCAGAGTGATTCTGGGAAAGCTTCAGCTGACTCAGGGAAGCAGTGTTGACTCATACATGTAGTGAGTGTGGCCTTCGCTGCTGAATTTACCTAAGGGTATAGTTGGGGGATGGAAGGAATATTTTGAGGACCTCCTTAATCCCATGGTATCTGGCCAGGAGCAGGTCAGTCTCTGTACAGCCGTTGGGAGTGTTTGGTGCAGTATGTGACTGATACTGTTGATAACCGTTATGGACAGAAGTTAGGTGTGGTGCACAGGGGAGGCCTCAGAAGCTTATCTCTAATGTCTGTGGGTCTGTTGGCTTGGCAGGTGGTGCTGACATTCAGATAGTGGGCTGCAGAGAGCCAGCAACACCACGAGGATGATGAACACAGAGAGGAAAAGAAACAGATGTTGACAAAAGCAGCTTTTCAACTGGTCTGCTGGTTTTACACAGTTACAGTAGGGCAAAAAAGTATTTAGTCAGCCACCGATTGTGCAAGTTCCCCCACCTAAAATGATGACAGAGGTCAGTAATTTGCACCAGAGGTAC
>NW_024582974.1:39860-47225 GCF_018398535.1 Haplochromis burtoni | reverse complement strand
CACAATCGGTGGCTGACTAAATACTTTTTTGCCCCACTGTATGACTTCAGCGGTTCAACTGTTAGTTTAGATTTCCTTGTTTTCCCCAATAGCAGAAAAATGTGGTGCTGGTGACCAACGTACCACTGCACTGTTCAACTGGCCAAACTGGGAATGCTCTGTTTGTGTGTCTGACAGGTTCGGGCTGCTGCCTCTCAGCGTGTCAAATGTGCAGAAATCCAAGGCAGCTTCCAGAAGCTCTGAAGCTCCTCAGCAGCTGGTGGTGAGTTCAGAGTCTGTCAGAGTTCTTGTTTGGGACATTTCCCCTCTGTGATGTTATTTACTGGCAGCCACACGATGACTTCACGTCTCTGTTTTACTGTGCTTATCTAAATGTCCTGTGTCACACCCTTTGCCTTCCCAGCATTTCTAAGTTCAAGCAAACCAGTGTCAGACCAGTGTGTTCATCACTGTGTGTTTGGATTCTGCTGGTGAACAGCCACATTACAACAGAATACTGCCACCAACAACCTAAAGTAAAGTTAAAGTACAAGCGCTACATGTGAAATAACAGCCAGTTTGTTAAATAGAGTAAAACATCACCCAAAACATTTTTACCACTGAGCTGTGAAAGGGTGATGTCATCACTGCGCCCGCTGTGGACAGCCTGCACACCCAAGTTTGTCAAAGCTGAGAGTGAGATGACTCAGGATTTTCATACTATAGCTGTAATTATTGAAAGTCTTGGAAAAATTAGAATTTAAGTAACTTCCCTCTCAAGATCAAGGTTAGAGGTCAAAAATGAGAGAATCAGCCCTTTAAGCCCACAGGAGCGCCCGTGATCCCGTTTCCATGACTATTTCTAAATCCAGGCAGAAGGCCAACCAAATAAGCCGGAGCAATGATTGTTTTGAATGGAGGAGTACATATGATTCAAATTTGGGACCTAACAGTTGTATTGATGTACAGGAACCTGAGATGCTCCAAAAATGGACCTATAGCATGTAAAAATATAAAAGATAAGTTCTAGTAGACGTGTCTTATGGTGGGCTTCAAAGGGTTAATACCATAGGTGCATGTAGTGAAAGTCTCAGTGAGCTCGAGTTCAAGGTCAAAGGCAGAGGTCAAGGTTTCTAAAGATCTCGTGAACATGTTAACTCGAGAATGCGACAGATCCCATATGAGTGAAAGAAGCCATTTATGTCCACTGTGAGCGACCATCTTTGAACAGAGGCGGTGGTTTACGACACCAACTGTCTGCCATCTATAATCCAGTTTTGAGATCCCTTCCCAGACGCCTTAACGCCCACTCACATCCTGGGCCATCTGACCTCAGGAAATCACATGATAGGGTGGGGCCAGGTTTCATAATGAGCTCACCCGAAACCCTGGCTGATTGGACCCACACCCGCTTTCACACCTTGGCTCATGTGATTAGGTAGAGGATCATCAGGGGTCCTTTGTCCCTTTTTGGGGGAAACTCCCAGGTTTAAATCTGGGACTCTCCACCATTTGACCTTAGAACTGAAGAAGCTTCTCGGATGAGAGGTGAAACGTCTTCAAGCAACTCAAAGAAGTCCAGACGCTTTTCTTTCCAAGCTCCTTAGACTACCATGACCTGGATGACTGAGAACCTTCACAGACGTTTCATATGACTGTATTATCTTTAACATTTCCAGTGTTGGAATCATTCATGGCCAGAAATAATTCCAGGTCTGGACTCTCTTCCTTTCTCCTCATTCATAAAGTTGCTTCGCGGTAAAACGTTAGGAGCTTTCAGATGGCAGCCCTTCTCTGACTCTGCTGAAGGTCTGAGCAGAGTCGGGCTCCTGTTTCAGAGCAGCTCTTTTGCCAGGTGCTTGTCTTCAGATGCCCCGTGACCTGTTTCTCCTTCCTCCTCCAGGCTCGTCAGTCCTTCACAGCAGGCAGTGATGACAGCTTCCGGCCAGGCAGCCTTTTCAGGCAGCTCGCTGATCAGGATGAAGACACAGCAGCGACTTCTTTATTTAAGCTTAACTGGCTCTCTGGGATGGGCAAATAATTCTCAGCTGGCTGCTTTGTTACAGTGACATGTACAGTAAATACTCCTTTTGTGTGTTGACAAAATGCCTCCTGTGTGATGTGTAAATGTTGTGTAAGCACTGACGTGTGTTGGCTGACTGGTGATCAGAGCAGCGATACTCTGGTTGAATGTGTGCATACACAAGCAGCATCGTTCAGGCACTCTGTGTTCCTGAAAGGAAACTGTGTGTGACAGGGTGGATGCTTCCTCTGTAGTGCTTTTCTACTCTTCACACTTTCTTTATGCTCCTTCTACCAAAGTGCTTTTCACATTCACACACACTCATACTCTGATGGATGCATCGGAGAGCAGCTTAGGCTGTGGCTGGTTGGTGGGGTAGGCTGTCTTTTTCACTCTGGACTGAAACATGTTTAACACACTGTGGTTTGTGACATACAGACTGATGCAGTCAGCTTCTATCACAGGATGTCTCCACAGCTACATTTGTATGAGTATGTGAACATGCTGACACGAAGCATTATCCCTGCAAACACTCCAGCGATCAGCTGACACATTCTGTACTGGGTTCTACATTTTCTCTGGGTGTTAATATGTCAGGTTGTATTTTATGTATGTATTCAGTTCAGATAGAGATGTATGGCTGCCATGATGGCAGAAAGCAGGTTGACTTCATCATTATTGCCTCAGAGTAATCACCAGTGTGAAACACATTCTGGTGTTTGTGCAGCACTGTGGTGATTAGTGCTGTCACCTCACATCAAACAGTTTGTGGGTTTGAATCTGTGCCTGCATGGACTCTGAACGTGTGTTAATCATGAGTTCTTATTGGTTGTTGGGTAAGTATTGTAATGCTAAATGTGTCTTGTGGTTAAATGTTGCTTGTGTCTCTCACCAAAATAAACTCAGCCAAACCTTCATCTCTGTGTCACTGACGGTGACGTTGTTGATTGGCGAGTTTCTAGTTTGCAAAGCTGCTGGATGACGTTGGGACCACACTGCAAAAGTAGCACATGAAGCAAAACCCTCAGACAGGTCCGTGTCGCAGGAACAGCGTGGTGCAGATACTTGGTGTCAAAGAAAGTGTCACCAACACCGGCCCCCACCGTTCAGTTAATAGTTTTTCCATCGATCCTTTTCACAGTTATAAGATGGATTTGTGCTGCTCACCTTTGGCTGGATAACAAGGAGGGCGCTGAACACACTGCAGGCTGTGATTCGGTGCATCTGCAGGGTATTCACAGCACCTCACTCATGTTTACAACCTTATTTCAAATACATTAACTCCACATTGTACACTCAGTACCTCGTAATGATGACGTGAAAAAGTTGTTGCATGAAATAAAAAGAACAGTGAGTAGTGTTTGAGTATTCATAGCCTTTATCATGACACGACCTCAGGTGTGTCGGTCAGGGCTGGTGCCAGGGGAGTGCTAGCTGCCACAGATGATACCTGTCTGATTGTTCGGCCCCTGTTTCAGTGGTGTGCTGGGACGTTACACACACACCTGTCTAAGATCTCATAGACAGTGCATGTCAGAGCACAAACCACTCCAGGGAGTATAAGGATCTGTCTCCAGGCCGAAGAGGAAGGATTGTTTCGAGGGACATATCTGGGGAAGGGTCCAGAAAATGTTCTTGACGGTCTCATGACCACAGTGTCCACTATCATTCCTAAATGGGAGCACCAGGACTCTTCCCAGAGCTGAACCAATCTGGACAACTGAAGGTCCTTAGTGAGCAGACCCAACTGAAGCTAGAAGGCAGCCAAAGTCTGGTCTGAAGAAGCTAATGTTGAACCTTTGGCCTGAAAGCCAAAGTTCACGTCTGCAGTAAACGAGCAACACTCAGCACCTGACCAGTACCGTCCCTGCAGTGAAGTGTGGTGGGGGCAGTATCAGCTGTGGGGGTGTTTGACAGCAGGAACTGGGAGACTAGTCAGGTTTAAGGGAAAGATGAATGCAGGACCTGCTCCAGAGGGCTCTGCTCAGACAAAGGTTCATGTTGGCGTTTGAGTTCACCTTGATTCACAACAGGGATGCTGCGACTTCCCTTCTCACCGTGATAGATCTCAGCGACCAGGCAGATGCACTGCTTCCAAAGGTTACAAGAGGGGATGCAAAACCCAAGGTGATGGAGGTGGGGGTGGGGGTGACCTTTTACTAGTTCTGAAAAGCTAAAACTAGTGCAGCAAGTACACTCTGGACACCAGGGAGGGCGGTGCTTGGCAAAAGTAGTTCATCCTGGCTTCTAACACGAGTTAGTTTCAGCATAACTGCTTCAGCGTGCCCCGGTGGTGTTGACAGCGTGGCAGGTCGATAGCTTCTAACTTCTTCTTCTGGTCCTCCTGTTATTCACTACATACCTGTTGTTTACTGTCACACTGTGGGTTCTGCTAACCAGGGATTCAATCACCTTTATTTATTTATTTATTTATTTAGTACATTTGGACCTTTGGTTTAAAAAGCTGAAAGTGTTGATTGATATGAAGTGTTTCTCAGGTTAGCGACTTATCATGAAAATACTTGTTGACTACAGCTGTGCACTTCTTAAGCATAAACAGAGCTGACACATATAGAGCCTTTTCTTACCTAAATTCAAACATTAATACATGTTTAGCGCACATCACTTCTTTGTACTTCATCTCGCTCACACTCATCCATCCACAGATGGCTCAGGATTATCACTGCAGCATACAGAGCACTGGAAGGTCGGTCTCCACAATTCTCATCCAAACTATTTGTATCTCACTGAAGACTGAGATGGACAGAGTCTTTCCGTCTTTGGCTCCAAGGCTTTAAAACAGTTCACACTTAAGCTCTGTGGAGTCTTTAAAAACAGTTAAAAACCTTTTAAGAAAAAATCAGCAGATTAAACCATTCTCCTTTTGTTTGAACATGGTTCTCTTTGGTATTTATTGTGCTTTAAATACCGCAGCAATTTCCTAATGTTGTAAACCTGCTCTACATTTGGCAATAAACCCCTTTCTGATTTCTGATTCTGATTAATTGTTGTAAATAATCTTATTTATAAACGCACCCAGTGTTACAACCTACTGTAGCCTCTGAGCCACAGATACCTACGGTGCTGAGAGACGACGAGGTTTAAGCTGCTGTAGCAGACACCATTAATAAATGATCACAAGCGTGTTTTTGCACAGCTCTGTTAAAATAAACTCTTTTTGATTTGAATACAAACACAGTATATATGCCAATATTGATGTATCCTTGATATGTCTTGGGGTGGCTGTAGCTCAGGTGGCAGAGCAGGTCAGCCACTAATCAGAAGGTCGGTGGATCGATCCCAGGCTGCCTCCTGGCTGCATGCCAATTATCCTTGGGCAAGATACTAACCCCGTGTTTGCCTACTGGTGGTGGTCAGAGGGCCCGGTGGCTCCAGTGTCCGGCAGCCTCGCCTCAGTGCGCAGCTGTGGCTACAATGTAGCTGCCATCACGAATGTGTGAATGACTGAATGTAGTGTAAAGTGCTTTGGGACTGAGTAAAGCGCTACACAAATGCAGGCCATTTACCATATATCAGTAGGGACTGTTGGCTGTTTAAAAGAAACATCAGTTAAAGTTAAAAAAAATCAGCCGTGACATTCAAAGTCTTCTACATATTGAGCTTATTTATTAGAATTCATTTATTTGTATTTTTGGGACATGGTCCACACTTGGATGCTACACAGATACTCTTTCATTGACATGCACTGAAATACTATTTTGCACGACTGTGACACATTTAATCTAATAAGACCAAAACAAAACCCTGCAATGACAGCAGTGCATACGTGCAACTGCAGTTCTACAGGGTGGACCATTTATATGGATACACCGTAATAACATGGAAATGGTTGGTGATATTAAAGTCCTGTTTGTGACACATTAGTATATGTGAGTGGGCAAACTCCTCAAGATGGGTGGTGACCATTTAGAAGTCGGCCATCTTGGGTACAACTTTTGTTTTTTCAATAGGAAGAGGGCCATGTGACACATCACACTTATTGGTAATGTCACAAGAAAAACAATGGTGTGCTTGGTTTCAACGTAACTTTACAGTAGCTTTTCAACAACAACTTCCTATTGAAAAAAATTTAAAATAACTCACAGTTACTAAAACAGGAGACCATTAATAAGTAAAGTGAGACCTTTCATGTATCCAGCTACAAAGAGGACTGCTTTGAACGAAACCGCGTGCATACAAACACACCTGCACTATACTTTTCTACTTCTTCCTGTCGATCTTGCTCATCATGGCTTTGACATCCACTGGAGCGGAGGCAGCGGCAGCCTTGGCTTTTTCCTCCTCTTCTTGCTGCCAGAGGATGATGGGGTGGATGCCCGGGCTCCGGTTCAGAGCATTCTGCTCCAGGTTGGCAGGACTTGGATGGAAATACAAACATTAATGACAAAAAAGCCTCTTTCACCAGAGTAAAGTTGTGAAACACACATTGCTTATCGATTGTAGAATGTTATGCTCTTTACTTGTCCTTTCCCTGGTTTGGGTTCAAATGATTAGACGGTAAACCTGTTTGACCACTATACGCACACTGGTGACACTGGTGAGGAGCAACTGGTGACACACAACGCAGAAAATAATATTTGAATGTGATGCCAATCCAAATGGTGTGAAGGGAGGGCTTTTAAAAACACATCAGATCTCAGTGGGTCTGTGGACCAGACTTAAACATGTAAACATCCCTCATGCTGTCTCATCTTAAATGTTCTTATCTTCAATTTGAAAATGGCGCTATCATTACAGGAGCTTCTATCCTATGAATGCTGGAGAAGTTTTATTTACTTTGTTTTCCCATTGCAGTGACGCAGTGCTCCTCCTCTGTCTGTCTTCTTTTTCTTTTAGTCTTCGTCTTTTTCATATAAACTTAAATTCCAAGCATTTTTTACTTGAGCCACAGTGACGGTCTCAGAGGAACTGATTTCTTCCCCTGCGGACTTCAGACACTATTCAGTTTCATACAGTCATCCTTTCTTATTAACTGCAGGCCTCTTTCTTACAACACTGTCACCACTTCCTGTTTCAGCCTGGATTTAAACATGTCTCCTTATATAGAGATCTGTATGGAAAGATGGATGTGTCAATTCCAAAAGTTTGTGATGTAGTCGGATTACTATTATGAAGGATCCAGGCAAAAAGTACTGCCTGTGTGTACGTCAGTACTTGTGGTAATATATCCCAATATAGTAAGAGGTTCCTTCCCTGTTTTTCCTGTTTGGATCATTTTAAAGGGATCCCAGGGGCTATGTTATCTGGGGGCTTTAGCCCCCTGGTAGGGTCTCCCATGGCAAATTGGCCCTGGGTGAGGGACCAGACAAAGAGCGATTCATAAGACCCTTATGAAAAGGACA
>NW_024582974.1:36670-38712 GCF_018398535.1 Haplochromis burtoni | reverse complement strand
TAAGCTGGAGGAGGTGGCTGGGGAGAGGGAGGTCTGGGCCTCTTTGCTTAGGCTGCTGCCCCCGCGACCCGGCCCCAGACAAAGCGGATGAAGATGGATGGATGGATGGATGGATCATTTTAAATTGGAATAAGTGGTACCTGAAATTCAGCTTCTGTGTCTACATTATGTAGAATACTAACCTGAAGTTGTGCGGTTCAGGGTTCAGTGCCTTCTTCTGGATGTCCTTGTATGTAGGTGACTTGAGGTAACGGAAGAACGTGTCCTGTGCCAATCAAAAACATGAGCATGCTAGCAACCTCCACGTGTTGGTATGAACAGATCATTTTTGACCCTCACACCAATCATGAATCTGGACACACCTTTTTCATGAGCAGGAAGACGTGCGTCTGTGCTGCTTCCAGCACATAGCGGTGAGGATGTTCCAGACCTTTCACTGTCAGACCCATTGTCCTGCCATCAATGTTGATCCAGCGGGGGGCGCCAGGGGCCAGGAAGGTCCTGCATACACACACATTCTACATCAATCTCCTCCATGGCTGAAAGTTATAGGAGTGAAGATTTAGAAAACCTGAAATCAATTTAAAATGACCCCGTCTTCCTCCCCTCACCGCAGCAGATGGCCCCGCCCCTCCCTGAGCCTGGTTCTGCCGGAGGTTTCTTCCTGTTCAAAGGGAGTTTTTCCTTCCCACTGTCGTCAAAGTGCTTGTTCATAGGGGTCATATGATTGTTGGGTTTTCTCTGTATGTATTATTGGACAACCTACTGTACAACATAAAGCACCTTGAGGCGACTGTTGTTGTGATTTGGCGCTGTCTAAGTGAATTGAATCAAAAGCTATTGTAAAGTGTGAAACTGAATCTCATGTGAAACAAAGATGTATTGTGTAACCAGGATGGCTGGATGGGTCTCAAGAAAACACAAAATGTGGAATTTAAATGTAAAAATGTGGAATGTAAAATAAAGTAAAATAGAAATCAAAGAAAGAAGAATGAGGTTAGATTATTTGTCTTACTTGAAGATGGTCTCAGCTTTTGTTGACATAGACGATGAGGTTCCCCACTTCAGTTCTTCTGCTGCTTCCCAAAAAGCCAAGTTCTCACCTGATGTGCACACACCATATACCACATTAGATCCTAATAAGTATGACAGTTTTCTGACTTATGGAGTTGTCATTGTACATATACAACAAAATCATGGGGGCTCCACGCCAAATGTGCAGGGATAAAATATAAATAGTAAGACACTATAAGACACTGGTGGTTCATCTAACCCCACCAGTGGAGCCAAAGTGTAACATTTTTGTCAAATTATGGAAACCTCTCCACAATCGTTGGCACGAAGATCTGACAAAACTAAAATAAACTGAAGACTGAATAAATACAAATGAGCTCTATGTTGAATAATAAGGGTCCTGATGTTTATTGTGAAAGAAATATGGCTGACGTGGGTGTTTCATAGTTTAGTTGAAACATCCATGTTCCCTTTGTTTTATCTACCACCCATCACCATGATAAAGTATAAATGTGTCCTAATCTTCACTGTATTTAGCTAAACATGGATAAAACTCCATGCTTGTAGTTGTTTAGTCATGCAGAACTCTCAACTCTACCAAGAAGAGATACTGTGATGAACGACATTTGTTGACGTACCACTGAACTCCTTCTTAAGGAAGATCTTGAAGTCATCTCGCCCTCGCAGGTCACTCAGCAGCTCGAATAAGCTGAAGGACCAGCGCTCCACACGCATTTTAGTAGGAACTTCAACCCTGAGGACAAACACAGGTTCAGTCACTATTGGGACATCCATCATCATCCTGCCGTGGTCCCTGGGTTCGTCCAGGGTTTGAAGTTTGGTTCTGAACTTTTTACCTGTTCCTTTATAAGATAATCATCTTCTAGTTCCTGAAAATGTTGTTTTCTAGGGACTCTGTTGTTTTTGCATTTTGGTCATAGCAGTGTCTCTTTTGTGTCCAGCTTCTGTTGTCATCTCGTCTCTCTGTGCTGTCTTGTCTCTCTTTGCCTGTCTCGTCTCTCTTTGCC
>NW_024582974.1:28642-35656 GCF_018398535.1 Haplochromis burtoni | reverse complement strand
TCTCTCTGTGCTGTCTCGTCTCTCTGTGCCTGTCTCATTTGTAGTCCTGTGTTCATCGCTCTGTTTTTGTCCCTGTGTCATGTCTGCCATGTCTCTGTGTCTGTTTGTCCCCACTGCTGCTCCAGCAGCATTAAAACACACGTTTACAGTGTGTGTAAAACAATAGTTTGGACATATCAGGATGTTTCACTCTTCACATCAGGGTCACAAAGGTGGAACATGTTTCATCACTCATGTATCAAAGGCTCAGACCTTTATCCATCTTTCATGTACAGAAACTTTTAATAAACATGGGAAACAACACAAACTGAGTGCCCCTCCCATTTTATTCCCCAGCTGACTGCATACTTGGGTACGAGGGACTTTTTATAATTCATTACGGTAATTTATTTTAAACAACTTTCCAAATAAACACACTTAAAATGTTAGACTGCAAAGACTCATCGGTGCTGCTGCTGAAGTTGGTACACTGTTGTTTTGTTTTTCACCTTCTCATGTTGAGAGTCCAGTATGCATCATGGTCTGTTTGCCACGGGTTGCTGGGTAGACAGGAAGCCAGGAGCGGGTCATGATTTTTGTAGGTTGTGATGTATTTGACCAGCCTGCAGAGACAGAACTGTTATTAGCTTCATTTATTTTCTAGTTGAGGATGTCAAAACCAGGCAGCACAGCCGCGACAAAAGGAGATGCATATATATGTTCATTTAAATATACTGTATTTTAACTAATGATGTGACTGAAATACTCCTTCTGGTTTCTGTCTTTGTTTCTCCTCATTTCACTCAAAATATTACACAAAGTTACCTACAAGTATTGTTTTTATTAGGAGAAGTAATTGTTATAAGTGTTAGATGCAGTATGGCAAAGCTGCAGTTTTGACATTTGAACTCGTGTTTCTCTGCAAAGTGCGCTACATGGGATCGACCTGAATTTCCCAGTTGTATCTTGGACTTTTGCAACTGTTCCTTCTAATGATTTTTCAAATGTCTCATAGTGGTGTCGAGTCTCCGTGCATCCATGTAGTGTCCACAGCTGATCTTAGTGAGGGTCTAAGGGGCAGCAGTCCAGGCAGAAGAGCTCAGACCTCTCTCATGGGGGGTCATATGATGGTTGGGGTTTCTCTGTCGTATTATTGTAGGGTTACATTACAACATAAAGCACCCTGAGGAGACTGAATCTCCTCTGTTTCTGCAGGAGGGCACACAGAGAAAGTTGGAAGTTGGAAACCCTTCACCTAGGAGGCACCTGGGTGGCGTTCCAAACAGATGCCTCAACTGACTCCTTTAACAACCCTGGACCCCTGCTGTACTGTATGACCAAGCTTGTCTCCACATCTCTGATGGAGAGCCCAGGAACTCTCTGCAGGAAGTGCATTTCCAGCACTTGTATGTAGTGCTGGGCAATAAAATGATGACAGTGCACTGTTTTATGTTTGTACTTTAACATATTTGTACTGTCAAACACACCATACACTGTTAATTTGAGTTTACTGTATTTTTAATACCTGTAAACCAATAATGTGCCATAATTTTTAGGGGAAATGATGTATTTAATTTCTGTTAGTTGTTAATAATAAATCTTTGAACCTGTTCTTTCAATTAGCATCAAAGCAGATGCCTGCTTAGAATATTGATATGAAACTATATCTGATATGATCTCATTCTGTTACTGCCTAGAGCCTTAAACTAGGGTAAACTAGATAAACAAGGTCTCACTATGGTACAGGGACCCCAACACCCTTTAATAATGGGCCTGATAACCCATGCTCCCAACACACCTCTTACAGAAAAGGGGCCACAGTCAGTCACATCACAAAACAGTTGTAGACTGGTTGGACAAACCTCATACACCATATCCTAAATATCCTCAAAAGGACAAAGATCTGTTCCACTGGTCCACAACCAGGACATAAGCCATGTTGTTCCTCCTGATCCTGAGGTTAAACTAAAGGGTGAGATCTGCTCTCCAGTATCCTGGCCGCACACCTTCCAAACGAAGTATAAGCTGGAAGACACCTCCGGCACTACTTCTTAAAAAGCACCAACTACCACCACAGTTCCCAATCCAAAGGCCACGCCCCGTCTGTGTGTGTGTGTGTGTGTGTGTGTGTGTGTGTGTGTGTGTGTGTGTGTGTGTGTGTGTGTGTGTGTATGAGAAAGAGAGAAAGGCCCAGGAGACCCAGGCCATCCATAGCAACCGAAGAGAAGTCCCAAGGCCACATATTCTAATGACAACTGCATGCCCACCTAAGCAGAAGGAGAAAGCCCCAGATGGAGCCCTCATGTCCAAAGGGCAAGAGCCCCAGAGAACTAGAGGCAGGAGGCAGCTGATACTGCCAGCAAGCTAAGAACAGGGCCCTATGTCGCTAAAAACTGCTTGGTACCTGGAAGCCTTCTTGGCCACTGGGACAAAACCCAATGTGTATCCAGTGTTGGGAAGGTTACTTTTAAAATGTATTCCACTACAGATTCCATTACGTTACTCAATGACAGTAACGTATTCTGAATACTTTGGATTACTTAATATATTATCATGCTTTTTATGACTACATGAATGTACTATTGCTGTGTCATTTATTACTGAAGGTTACTCTCCACACCAACACCAGCTAGATGTTAAAATCTTAATATAAATGAGTAAAAGTAGGTGGACATTAGGTAAGGCTGCACTTTTTGCAGCGATCTTGTATAGAAAACTATTCCGCGCGTATATAAAACAGGTCAGCGGCTCCAAACTGTAGTAAAAGGACCTCTGGCTGATGCGTCAGGTTCGTGTCGGCTCGTAGCTGAAAAATAGCTTTACTTTGTTGTGTGGGTCAACTTTGCTAGCGAGAGACAGAGAGAGGAGTTGAAAGGCTGTTCCAACGAAGCTTATTGTTTCAGAGGAAAACAGGAACACAGTGTACAGTCGAGTCTTAATAGCTTACTTACAGCTGGGCCCTCTGTTTGGCTGCAGTGGTTATTATTATATCTACATGCTTCCAGCTCCCGTTTCTGCTCGGAGACAGCTCGTACTTTTCCTTTTTCTCCCTCCCTCGCTGACAGACACATCACGGGTAATCGCTTTATTTCAACAAAGAAACTGTATTCTGAATACCACCTTTTTAAACGGTAACTGTAATTCAATACAATTACTCATATTTTGTATTTTAAATACGTTCATGTATTCTATTACTCCCCATCACTGTGTGTAGACAGTGAACTGATGGGTCACACCTATCACTGAGGGTAGAATATCTCCTGATAATCATTCCTCAAGCTGTGTGTTGAGGTCAGTCCAACTATATATGGCCAGTATTGCATGTTCCAAGTACAAATTATAGTTATGTGATAACTGAATATCACATAGCATAGCATCAGACCCCTGCAGCTCCCTTTGGTGGATCTATAGAAGTGCAACCACCAACTGTTCCAGTGCGGACTGGGGCCTCTGCGCTAGTGATGTGCGGATCGATACTGAAATATCGATTCCTCTGATACCAGTCATTCATGTTCTAGAATCGATTCTCACATTAAAATATCGATATTTTAGTAATGTAGGGTAAATTTGTAGGTTATCATTAACAGGAACACAGTGGAAAGAAACTATAGCATTTGGATTGTCTACATCGGAAGGAACTACTTCCTCTTCTGCCTTTAATAGTCATGTGTGAAACACGGCTGTATGAATGTGTTGCAGCCTCTGGCGTGCGCACTCACAACAATGGCTGGGTGTAAATGGAGTAATGTGCGGACGTATTTTACCTCCACAAACAGCCAAGATGCGGTTTGTGATACATGTGGCAAGAAACTGAGGTGTTCTGGCAACACCATTAACCTCGTCAAACACCTCAGAGTAAATCATATCACAGAATATGATGAGCGTATGCTGAGGCGAACTGAAGACGAGGAGAGGGACAGGTGCTGCCAGGGCGAGACAGACGTCTCTCACGGAGAACGTGTTCAGATAGGCACAACTTCAGTTTTTTCATTTCAATATGATGAATTCTGCATTATTAAATGACAAGAACAAGTAATCTGAAGTCCTGTAATCATTATGAATCTATAATTTGAGATAAAATAAAAGATACAGTTAAAAAAAAGTTTTTGTACAAAGTATTGGTATCGGATCAGTATCGCCGATACCACCCTGAATTTTACTTGGTATCGGATCGGAAAGCAAATCAGTGGTATCGCACATCACTGCTCTGTGCGGCATTCCCAGCGCACCCTCATTGTGTGTTTAGGCATGCCACGTCTGTCCAACATCCTCCCCCGCCACCTGATCCAACTCACCACCAGGTGGTGATCAGTTGACAGCTCAGCCCCTCTCTGTACCCGAGTGTCCAGAACATATGGCCTTAGTTCTGGTGATACGATTACAAAATCGATCATTGACCTGCGGCCTAGATCATCCTGGTGCCACGTGCACTTATGGAAACTCTTATGTTCGAACATGGTGTTCGTTATGGCCAAACTGTGGTTTGCACAGAAGTCCAGCAACAAAGCACTACTCGCGTTCAGATCCGGGAGGCCATCCCTCCCAATCCCTCCAGGTCTCGCTGTCATTGCCCATGTGAGTATTGACATCTCCCAGTAGGAAAACAGAGACCCCAGGAGGAGCTCCGGAGCCCCACCCAGGAATTCCAAGAAGGCTGGGTACTCTAAACCACCACTCGGCGCATAAGTGCAGACGGTGGTCAGGACCCGTTCCTCGACCCGAAGGCAGACGGAACAAACCCTCTCATCCACTGGGAGAAACCTCAACATATAGGCAGCAAGCCGAGGGGATACCAGGATACCCAGTCCATCCTGCCGCCTCTCGCCAGGGGCAACTCCAGAGTCCAGCCCCTCTCCAGGAGACTGGGTTCAGAGCTCAAGCCGTGCATTGAGGTGAGCCCGACTATATCTAGCTGGTACCTCTCAACCTCATGCACTAACTCAGGTTCCTTCCCCACGAGACAGGTGACATTCCATGTCCCAATTGCCAGTCTTGGTAGCCGGGGATCGGTCCGCCAGGACCTCCACTCCTGGCTGTTGCCCTGCTCACAATGCAACCGACCCCTACGTTGCCTCCTTTTTAGGGCCGTGCCCGGCCGGGCCACATGGACTAAGGCCCAGCCACCAGACGCTCGCACTCGGGCACCCTCCAGGGCCAGGCCTGGCTCCAGGGCCTGGCCCCAACAATCAGATGACCCCTATGAGCAAGCACTTTGGTGACAGTGGGAAGGAAAAACTCCCTTTTAACAGGAAGAAACCTCCAGCAGAACCAGGCTCAGGGAGGGGCGGGGCATCTGCAGGGTTAATCTGTGTCTTGGTACCAGAAAGAAACTTACGCTCCCAGGGAGACGCTAGATTTGACCTTGGACCTCATGATAGCTTGTTGATAGAACATGTTCTAGAAAAAACACACACAGAATTGTTATTTGGATTATTTCCATTTCTAAAGTACCTTTGTACCTATGTACAGCTAAAGCTGTGTATTTATGCATGCATACTTTTAAATTTTCAGTAGCAACTCAAATTAAGACTTACCTTGCGTCTATAGATATCAAAAGTGGTTTTCTGAAAGAAAAGAATTATAAAATGAAAAGTTTTCATGGAAGCATTTTTTTGGTGCAGTAGTACTCGTTACGTGATAAGCTTAACAAGTATGATTAAATACAGAAAGACGTTTTGATGCTAGGGGTCTAGATCTACAGCTCAGGTCTGCTGAAGCAGAAATGGTTCCTCTGGGGTAAATGATTACTTAACTTTGCAAAGCTTTTTGAAAATTGCAGCCAAATATCAATATCAGTGCTTTTCCCCAAAGCTAGAATTGAATAAGTTTTCTAAGACAGAGACAGACAACCACAAACTCTAACATTCACACCTATTAACAATTCAGACTCATTATTTCATCAAACATGCTGTTGGCCAAATTGATGCCCAGCAAATTTGGAGGTTTGATACCAGAACCCGCATGGTGTGAGGTAACAGTGGAACCCTGTACCATCAAACCATCCTCAAGGTTCAGCAGATAGCCCATTTCCATCCATCCATTTTATTCCATGTATCTAATTCAGGTCCTCTGGAGTGCTGGAGCCCATCCCAGCTGCCATGGGATGAAAGGCAGAGTACAGCCTGGACAGGTCGCCAGTGTGCTGCAGGGCAGCCAATTTGGTTTTGCTCATTAGTACAATGACCACTTACCACACCACAACACTATAATGTCACACAGTGGGGATATAAAGTCTGGCTACTTAAGCAAAGTTATTTCTGGTTTGCATGTGTCTTTTCTTCATCACCATGGAGTTTGATCCATCGGTTTATTGGTCTCTTTTTTGTAGTTGTCTCGTTACCCTCCTGCTTCTGTGCCCATTACAAGGTTTCACTACTATGAAGCCTTGTTTGGACTTCTGTGAAGTACTCTTGTGTTCTTCATTTACTAAATTCTGGATCTGTGTTCATTTTCTCTCTGAGAACAAGACTGCACTTTGTGTTTGCTCGTGTCTTTGTTTAATATTCAGATTTGTTTGATGATCTGACTCATTGAAGTGTGACAAACATGCAAAAGAGACATAAAGATTATGTCTCCACAGGTGGAGAACTTTCTCGACAGTTACCAGCCTTTCTAGGAATGAGCGTGGCAGTAAATCCACCCCAGAAATGACCCTGTGAAAACTTTTTCACCCCACTGTGTAGACACACATAAACCTTTCTGCATTACTCTTTCATGTTCATGTGAGAAAAGAGATCTGTGTTAGAGGAAAACAGAAGAAAGGGAAATGCAATAAATAAGTTTTCTGAATATCTTCATCCTGTAAAATACAGTATTTCCTTGAATATTTAAAATAAATACAGATATAGAAGGTTGAGCATCCAATCAAAACTCCAACTGAAGCTCTACTGCCATCACAAAATTACCAATGTAAACATGTAAACAGAAACATGTAGCTTTTTGTAAATTTGGAAATATAATTAAAATCTGAAAACTGATGTGGAAATGGGTATTTACAGTATTTAGAGTATTTACAGTATCATGGTATTTAAATGG
>NW_024582974.1:0-21751 GCF_018398535.1 Haplochromis burtoni | reverse complement strand
TAGAGTATTTACAGTATCATGGTATTTAAATGGGTATTTACAGTATTTAGAGTATTTACAGTATCATGGTATTTAAATGGCATTTACAAGCCATTTTTCACTCATACAGCGCTTTATAAGGTCAGACTGCGTCTCCAGAAAAAGGATTTTAAGTTCATGTAATCATGTAACACTGTCGTGGCTCCACACCTGTTTGTGGGTTTCTATGTTTACTGACCTTTCACCTCATCTGTGTTTGGGTCAATGAGCCTCTCTGGACCACAGTCCATGGCACTGTGAGCACAACGCTGGACACACAGAACATCATTCAAGATAGATACAGTCTAAATAATACAATTACAGATCATGATTATAGATGAGATTAAAACATGTAGACAGCACAGAGTTTGAAAGACTGACCGGAGGCCTGTTCACCATCCAGTACGCCCTCTCCTGGCAGTCAAACACCACGCGATCTGGCTTCTTCCTCTCTTTGCCAGCCCTGACACATGTACAAGCAGGTAAGTGGGGTATTAAGAGGAAATCATCTGTGAAAACCTAAAACCAAACAACAGAAGTGCCTACAAGACCCGTCACAGCATCAGGACCAATCACTGTACATCAGTGACCACGCTGCAGCAAACTGCACTTTAAGAAATAGTCTCAAAAACCAGCATCTGTGGTGGCAGCGGGCATTATACATTACGAGCTGTGATAGTGTCACTTACTTATACTGTTCAGCTGCTTGCATCACAATGAAATCCCATTTGTGGTTCAGCCATTCATGGAGGTGATTGTAATGTGCCTGTTTGAAACACAAACACACAGCATGGAGCAGCAAGGTGAAAATCCCTTTTAGTTTAAGAGTTTAATCAGCACGTGCTGACTGCATTCTTGTTATAACCAGGAGATGAAAGAGCCTGTGATCGGTGAGACGCCAGAGAAACAGAAAGGTGAAGAGGAGCATCAAAAAGACAGAAAGAGGGCCCACAGAGTAAAAGGAGCCACTGTGGCACAACCGAGGCAGAAGCTATGGGGCCGGTGACGTTTGAAAAGTTAAATGTCTTATGAATGAATACTTCATCACCATTTCATTCCTGCTGCTTCAAATAGAAAAATAGTGAAACAAGAAGAACCAAAATTGCACTGTTGGTTGTGTCAGTATCATTCTGGGACATCAGCCTTCAACTTAAATCTCCCAGCTTAAATCTGAGAAGCCTTATTGAGTTGAAGACCAGTAGACTTAATGTATTCCAGTTAATAATGGAATAATGACTGTGCTACTCATTACACATCTAGAAGCAGACACATTGTCTACCTGTTCATATGGTTCCAACACGCCCTTCTTCCGGATGTTCCGCTTTGCCAGGTAAATGGCTAAAACCACAAAACCAAATAAAAACACAGTCAAAACACAAAAAGTAACTTTTATTCATCAGATTATTAGCTACAATAAACAAAGCCAGTCTTTCTATGAACAACATTATTTTCTTTATAATTTACTGGTTTAAATGTGTTTGTTTAATAGAAATCCCGTTAATTTCATAGTTGTTTCTATGTCCTCCAGGTTACTGCTTCATACTGTTGCTATATTAAAGGTATGGAAGCAAAGTGGTTCATTAGCAGCTTTAACTCACATGAACGATTTCAAATTATTCGATCCTACGATGTCATAAAATTAGCCCAGTGTTTCCATGCTGCAGACAACCACTGTGCGACCGCTGCAGCACAGCTCTGACATGATGTTGGCACACTGACTCAACACAGGCTTGTTTCTCCTGGGCTGCCTCTGTGGACCAGCTCTCAGGTGTTCCACTTCTTATTTGAGGAAATGTTTAACATTGAAAATAATAACGCTGTTTGCCGAGTGCATCGTGGGAGGCTTTTTCTTTGAAAAAGATCAGGCTTTGTTTCTGAGAAGATCAGGCGAGAACGTTTTTACTTATCTTTGTGGGGGAAGAAATTTAAATACAAAACTTTTGTCAATTAATTCAACTTAAATATATTTACCTACAAACAGACAGTCAAGTTTTATTGTTAGTTTAAGTGAGTTGTATCCATTAATACTCCTACCAGTCGTTCTCTGAATTTATTTATTGTTGCACACTTCCTGTAAATCCAATAAACTTAATTTCACTTCTCAAATATCACTGTGTGTGTCTCCTATATGATATATTTAACTGACATTTTTTATTGTAACAACCATCGATTTATACAGGAAAATAATGACTATTAACAAGGTTGCCCAAACCTTTGCATCCCACTGTAAATGTTTAATATATGGTGACTGAGGTATGACACCGCCTGCAGGTTCCTGCAGAAACAAAGTGCAGGTAAGTTCATATCACAGGATACCCACCATAATCAGAGTCGTCTGGGACCCATTTCTGTGTTGGCCAGAAGTAAGGAGTCTGAAAACATTGAAAATGAAACCAGTTATATGTTTGCTTTCAATGTTTATTTAAAATGTTTCTGGACATTACTGAAACAACTAAATTACAGCAAACAGTCTAAAGAAAGCTCATGTCCTTCCCTGACCTTTACCTGTACCCACACTCTTTGGTTTGGTTTAATGAATCGTTTGCCAACATAAAACAGCCCACACACACAGACATGGCCAGCACAGAATTATTTTATGTCATAAAAACATAGTGCAAGCAAATCATTTCATTTCACAGGAGTTTATTCCCAGTCGCACAACAATGTGTGTAGAACTCAGGATGGATGAGCACGTGAAGTCATCACACACGTGTCTGCTGAAAAACCAACTGTGGTTTACTTTAATGCTGGAGGCAAGTCTCTGCACCGCTGTCCCATCAGTCTGTTGTAGAAAAGGATGAAACGTTTCAGGACTTAAAAACAAAAACTCATAACGAGAATCAGTCAACACCTTGACAGTCAGTCAAGGTGTCAGTGAGTCCAGTTTCCTTCACCATCAAAGGCTCAGAAACAAACTGTGACAGGAAGAGGTCTGCAGACCCAAAGACACGAGTGAACCAGAGGACAAGTTTCTGAGAGTTAGCAGCTTGTGTGATGGTGGCTCACAGGACATCAGCTTCAAGCAGCTTAATAGTCTCAGTTTCAGCTGTGAAGAGAAAACTTCAAGCTGCAGGTTTGACAGGATGAGTTGCAGCAAGAAAGCCAGACTTCAGAATAGGACAAAGAGGCCTGACTGGGCCATGAAACACCACCATTGGACTGCTGAAGACTGGAAGAAAGTATTATGGACTCATGGATCAACATTTGAACTCATGCAGGATCTTTGTATGCCGTCAAGTAGGTGAAAGGACGGTTCCACAGTGTGTGGCATCAACTATCAAACATGGAGGGGGAAGTGTGATGGTCTCAGGCTGTTAGCTGAATCCAGGGTCGGTGACTTGTACAGAGTGAGAGGCTCCCTGAACCAAAACAGCTACCACAGCATCCTGCAGCACCATGCAGGACCCTCTGGTATGTGTCTAGTTGGTCAAGGGTTCATCCAAAACATAAATCCAAGCTATGCCAGAACTACCTCAGGAAAAAAGAACAAGATGGTGAGCTTGAAAACATGGAGTGTCCAGCACAGTCTCTTTACTACCTCAATTCTCAAAAGTTCTTGAAAAACTGTTTAAAACCAAACTGGAAAAATTTATAGATAAACATAAACTACTCACCGAGAGTCAGAACGGATTCAGATCAAACAGATCAACATCATCGGCACTATTAGATTCAATAGAGTACATCACAAACTCCACAGACAAAAGGCAACATGTGGCTGGGTTATTCAGAGACTTGACAAAGGCATTTGACTATAGATCCTGATATATTAATAAGAGAACTGGAACGTTATGGTGTCAGAGGGTCGCTTTAGATTGGGTCCGGAGTTATTTAGGTGACAGGAAGCAGTTTGTGAAATTAAATGGTGGTTGCTCCTTATGTATGCACATTGCTTGTGGGTCAGTTTTGGGTCCAAAAGTCTTCAACATTAAAGACATCTGTAAAGTGTCCAAAGCATTAAAAGTGGTTCTCTTTGCTGACCAGACAAACATCTTCTGCTCTGGTGATGATCTGCAGAATTTATTGGAGGATATGAAATAAGTAAAGTGAAGTTCTGGCTTGATAAAAACAAATTATCATTAAATTTGAATAAATCTAAACTTATGTTATTTGGAAATAGTAGTTTAAATACAAATGCTGAGATTCAAATAAATGGTGTTGATATTGAAAGAGTCAGTGAAAATAAATTTCTGGGGGTAATAACAGATGAAAACCTTAACTGAGAGCTCACGTAAGATATATTCATTCCAAAGTATCACGAAGCATTGCAGTACTAAACAAGGCAAAACAGGTATTAGACAAACATCACTTCATATTCTCTACTGTTCACTGGTTTCACCATACTTAAGCTATTGTGCAGAGGTCTGGGGCAATAACTATAAAACCACATTACATTCACGTTTTACTCTTCAAAAAAAAGCAATTTGAATCATCCACACTGCAGGTTACAGGAACATACAAACTCACTATTTTTGCAGTCGATCTAGTGAAATTCCAAACAGCACAAATTATATTCAAAGCAAAAAATAAAAAACTGCCAGGAAATATTCAGAGTATGTTTGTTTTGAAAGAAGGAAGTTATAATTTAAGGGGTTTTTGTAACTTCAAAACAGGGAAGGTACGTACTACAAGAAAAGGCTTTTGTGTTTCTGTGCATGGAGTGAAACTGGAACAGTCTGAATATGGAATTAAAGCAACGTCCAAACATAAAACAGTTCAAAAAAATATGATCTTCTCCAACTATAAAGAAAAGGAAAATATTTAAATTTAAAAACAAACAAACTCATGATGTGATATTATAGTTTATAGTATATCAGAAATCTGTTCACTATTTTTATTACAAATGATACCAGTAATGAAGCTGATTAAATATTAACTGATAATTTATGGCAAAGGGGTGGGATTAAATAAGTGTTTACTTCTTCCCTTTCAACATGTAAATTAATCAGAACGTTTTTTGTATGTATTTTGTAAAGTATTTTTTTTCTTTCTTATTTTCTTTTATAAATGTACCTGTATATTGTTCACATGTTGAAATAAAAAATTACCAACCAACAGTCTCCAGACTTAAACCCATCGAGCTGGTTTGAACTGGACAGAAGAGTGAAAGCAAAGCAACCAGAAGGTCCACATTTATGGGAACTTCTGCTCCAGATGGGAGAAGATTTCTATTGCAGAAAGAATGACACGGCTGTGTTCAGCTGGTATATCTGCCAAAGGTGCGACTTTGATGAATCAAAGTTTAAAATACATTTTGGTCTATAAACTGATTCCATCTTTTTCAACTCTTTATTTGTACTACACTTTCATTTAAGAATGCAAAGAGACATTAAACTGCATAACTTTCAATAACAAACTGGAAAATTGGGGTGTTCTAAAACTCTTGACTAGTAGTGTGTGTGTTTCTATCCTTTTCCTTCAGGCTCAGAGGGAACGTTTTCTGCCTGGTATCAGGCTGAAAAACAGTTTCCTTGGAGGAGCCAGAGGACAATCCCTCATCCAAGTCCCCCCTCAGGTCTAAACAAGGCAAAATCTGAAGGCATGAAGACATCAAGGGATTCCAGATGATTCAACATCTTGCTCATCATACAAATCTGTACTCTGATTGGAGGATCCAGCCCACAGGCCTAAAGGGTTTCTTAGCAGTCTATATGGGTATTTTCAGTTTCCCTTTGCTGAAGGACGTGTGGCACCATGAATCACGTTTTCATGCAGTAGCTGATATCAGTCAATGAAGTGGTTCCACCTGTTATGTTGTTTGTGTGTATGGTTATAATCCTGCAGAGCGTGCGTGAGTGCTAGCACATCTTTCAAAGTTTCCTGTCCAGTTAGTCTGAGGCCTGTACTATGAAGCACGAGTTTACTTATCCAGGAAACATCGAGGTTAACCCTGGGTTCTGTATCACCACCGTGAGAACCCTGAACCCTTCTTACCAAAGTACATTGCCATGGTAACTTACGCTGCAAACCTAACCTACTCTGGAGCAGGTTACAGGATCCAGATTAGAGATTAACAGGCATGAAATCATTGCCTGTTGACCGATCAATTCTCCAGAAAATGGTTAAAATAGCAGCCTCGAAGTCTTGGTGTTGGCTTGATGAGCATCAGTAATATACTGCAGCCATGGACCCAACTTTATTCATGTTGACTGCAAACTATTTTACATACACTACCAATCAAAGGTTTGTTTTTTCTTTATTTTCACAACTATTTATTTATTCCATCCATCCATCCATCGTCATCCGCTTTATCCGGGGCCGGGTCGCGGGGGCAGCAGCCTAAGCAAAGAGGCCCAGACCTCCCTCTCCCCAGCCACCTCCTCCAGCTTATCCGGGGGAACACCAAGGCGTTCCCAGGCCAGCCGAGAGATATAATCTCTCCAGCGTGTCCTGGGTCTGCCCCGGGGCCTCCTCCCGGTGGGACATGCCTGGAACACCTCACCCAGGAGGCGCCCAGGGGGCATCCTTGTCAGATGCCCGAACCACCTCAGCTGGCTCCTTTCGATGTGGAGCAGCAGCTGCTCTACTCTGAGCCCCTCCCGGATGGCCGAACTTCTCACCCTATCTCTAAGGGAGAGGCCAGCCACCCTTCGGAGGAAGCTCATTTCTGCCGCTTGTATCCGCGATCTCGTTCTTTCGGTCACTACCCACAGCTCGTGGCCATAGGTGAGGGTAGGGACGTAGATCGACCGGTAAATTGAGAGCTTCGCTTTTACACTCAGCTCCCTCTTCACCACGACGGACCGGTGCAGCGTCCGCATTACTGCAGCTGCAGCCCCAATCCGTCTGTCGATCTCCGGCTCCCTTCTCCCATCACTCGCGAACAAGACCCCGAGATACTTGAACTCCTCCACTTGGGGCAGGAACTCATCCCCGACCCGGAGTGGGCACTCCACCCTTTTCCGGCTGAGAACCATGGCCTCAGATTTGGAGGTGCTGATCCTCATTCCCGCTGCTTCACACTCGGCTGGAACCGCTCCTATTTATTTATTTATTTATTATATTGTAGATTCTCACTGAAGCCATCAAAACTATGAATGAACACGTGGAAATATGTAGTGAACAAAAAAGTGGGAAATAACTCCAAACATGTTTGATATTTCAGATTCTTTGCTTTGATTCCTGCTTTGCTCTCTCGGCGTCTCCATGAGCTTCATGAGGTCGTCTCCTGAAATGGTTTCCAACAGTCTTGAAGGAGTTCAGAGATGCTGAGCACTTGTTGGTCCTTTGCCTTCACTCTGCGCTCCATCCACATATATTTGAAGATTAAGCCAGGACATTCTTGGCTAAAACATGTTGACAGTGTATGGGTGACAGACAAACAGGGTGTTTCAAAAGGTTAGGCATCGTTTGGGTCCACACATGTCCAAACGATTGTGTGTAGGCTGTGTTGGTACCATTACAAGAACAGCAACCAGACCAAAGCAATGATTTTGACTCGATCGGCTGACAGATAAAATACATTTATGAACACAGCTGCAGGGCCAGGAGTGCCAGCATGGATTCAATTAATATATCATTAAATGATTAATTAAATACTTAATTAAGTCATTAAACCAAAAATTAAACAAATGGGCTTTTAATTAATTATTTTTGTGTTTATTTAATTAATTTATAAAACATTTAATTCATTGTTTAATGATGTATTTATTTAATTCATTTGTTGATTGACTGCTCCCCCTTTCCAACCTGTGTGCGCACAGACGCGTCAGCAGGACTGCGTCTGAGTTCTACGCTCACAGGTTGTTGATTTTATGCACAACGAATGTCATTGCTAATAAATACCTGCACCCACAGAATGAAATGATTTGCTCAGATTATGTTTTTTTCTCACGTGTAACTTCTGACAAATTCCATATAAACTCCTTCACATGCTTTACCTATGATGGGACAGTGTGGGACTCTTATCACATGTAGCAAAGGTGAAGCAAACATTTACCTGGAAACGGTACAGGCTGCTGTCGTTGCACATGACCAGCTTCTTATGGTTCTGCAGCGGGTAGATGTAACCATAAGCTACCAACATGGTGCCAAAGGCCTGAGCCTCTGGAACAAAGGCAGGAAAGAAAGAAAATAAAACCAGTTCAAACAACATTTGGCTGGTGTTCTCTTAAATATAAACTCATAATACAGAGGTAATATCCCAGCTATTATAGGGCAAGAGGCAGGGTGACAGTCTATCGCGGGGCTAACACACAGAGACAGGCACCGTTCACACTCACATTCACACCTATGGGTGAGTTACCAATTAACCTAACCCCACTAACTGCATGTCTGAACTGTGGGAGGAAGCCCAGCACCCAGAGGGAACCCACGCAAACACAGGAAGGAAATGCCAACTCCACTTTGTTTGTCCGCTGCTTTCAAAAAGTTCTTTAGTTTTGTTTGTTTTTTTAAACAAACAAACAAACTTGTACTGATTTTTCCAAACCCATACATTAATAATTAATAGACACTAAAACTGGCTGAAAGAAAACATTTCAGAAAATAAAAACTAACTTGAAAAGAGCAAACTCACAATGGAAACTAAGTGAAACTACACTGAAGTAAAAGCAAAAAGGCAAAAAGAAATAAAACTATAGTAACTCTGGTAAATGGTGTGTGCAGTGATTTAATGTGTCGAAGTGCAGGGCTGCAGTACATTTGGAAAAAGAGCTTTGATCGTACCTTCTGTAGTGGTCTTCATTTTGTTGCTAATCCAAGCAATTGTGTCATTACCTGTGTGGAGACACAGATATACTGATCAGAATGAAGAACACTTAAATCACACGTCTTTGTGTTTATGTTGTGTCATTTGTTGGTCAGTGGAAACCAAAATTAAATCCTTTGAAAGAATGGGTTCAAAATCAAAAAGAGCAAAAAGAAAATAATTTCATCCCAAATAATTTTAATGAAAGCCAGAAACACGAGTACACTGGAGGTTCATTTGGAAATCCTGTTCAGAAAGAAGCAGATGCTGACATGATTCTTGCTTTATCAGCAAAAACCAGAAGATAGAAACAACTTAAGAATATAAATTCACAAAGAAAGAACCAAATAGCTCAGCTGTTCCAAAGTGTTAAATGTGGACTATAAACATTAGGTTACATTCCTTTAATAATGTCTTACACAGACATGGTTACGGCATGATTAGTATGTTAGTTTAAATGAATCATCACCCCGAGTCATACCAACCACCAGATACAGTTTTATTTTATTTGAGAACCTGGCACACAGCCTTATATAGGCTCAGATACAATAATCATAGTAGGTCATTTTAACATGCATGCAGGTGCTGGAAATGACAGCCTCAGCCGTGCATTTCATCTAGTATGAGACGAGAATCAGGCATTTCTCAAACTATCAGTGAGCCTGCTCAGCACATCATCACATAAAAACAGAACATGTAACAGTAAACTCTGAAACCCTTCTTTAGTCTGATCATTTCTTAATAACATTTACAGTAATAGATTACACAGCGGGGAGCACGGTGGTTAGCACTGCTGCCTCACAACAAGCAGCTTCTGCTTATCTTTACCAGGCTGACTTCAACTATTATTCATTGTTCCAGTTTGGATTCAGGAGACAGACACTATCTCTACTTTCAAGATTAGGCTTCAAACTTTCCTTTTTGCTAAAGCATATAGTTAGGGCTGGATCAGGTGACCCTGAATCCTCCCTTAGTTATGCTGCAATACCCACATAACAGACATGACATACCCTGCCATGACTTCTGGCATGGCAGGGTATGCCAACCAGATGTGGGCCAGGTCTGGCAATACAGCTATGGTAATCAAAGTTTCAAATGCAGGTTTGACAGGTTTGTGAGTGTACACTTTATCCAAAACCTAGTGAGGGTTGACTCATGTTTACCACCGGGTGGCTGTGGCTCAGGAGGCAGAGCAGGTCACCTACTGATCGGACGGTTAGTGGTTTGATCCCTGGCTCCTCCAGTCTGCAAGTCAAGACTATGAATAAAGTTAGGAAGCACTCAGTTTAGATAAAGTGTGTGGTTGGGTGAATGTGGCATTTTGTATAGAGCACTTTGAGTAATCTGGGAGAGTAGAAAAGTGCCATAGAAGAATCAGTCCATTCACTGTCTGAGCAGAGTTTCGTCATGTTACTTTTGCTGTACATGTTGTTATTACATGGCTTGATTAAGGTTCACATCAGGCTGACATCTGGGGCCAGAGCTGAAACTGTTCTGGGCCAGCACAGGGCCAGCAGCTGGCCTTGTGCTGGCCCATGTGTGGGCCAGCAAAAGGCCGTCATTCTGTGCGGTATGTGGGCCATGTGTAAGCACAGTGTGTGGGCTGGATCCGGGCCCACACAGCGGGCTGCTGCTGCTGCTGCTGCTATGTGGGCAGTAGCCAGCTACAGCTACCAACACCTACACCCTCCTGATGGAATACCTCTGGTTCTAACACATCATTTACGTACTGTAAGTGCTGGCAGAATACTTGGGTCAAATGGATGGCTGCTCAAATTTCCCTTCCAGGCCTTAGTCCAGATTAAAAAGTCACTTTGGTTCTTAGAGCACTGCACAGATATCATCCAATCATGGCTGCTTTATTTAGCTACTAGCCGAGCAGCTTAGGCAGCAAAGCTTTAAATAATCCAGTGAGGCTGTACAGATTAAATACCTGAGAGGTAAACGCACTGTCACCTTGTGGTCTAGCACATCGGACAGGACAAAGTATGAAGGTTCAATAAACAGGAGCATTTAGCTTCAGAAATAACAGGTAAGCTTTAGTGAAAAAACCAAAACTATGAGAATTATTTGTTCTTTTTCTACTTAAAACTTTATTGTTCTGTATCAGTTTGTGGTATTTTAAATCAATTTGAAACATTTATTTAATGCCATTTACAGAATTATATGTTTTTATTCACTTGGTTGTTTTTTATACATAGCACCAGTTCACAGTAACAGTTAGTTCAAGGTGCACTGTAAGGTGAAGACAACGAGCTCAGACCGACCACACAAAAACAACCCAAGATTTATCAATCAACTTAGACCCAATCCTTTGGTCTCAGATATGCTTAAAAACCTTTCAATGGATCAGAAATCCCAGTTTGCAATTAATACAATACAAAATATTACACAGAGTGCACTATACAGGTCATAGGATGTTCAAGATGGGCTATACGCCTTCCAACAACTGCTCACACTGCACAGCAAATACACCGGACAATTACATCCACACTCTTTGGTTCTGTCCACCAGTTCAGAAATTCTGGCGTGAGATATGTGAAGACTTATCAAAGTGTCTGAAATGTAACATTCCAGCCTTTAGTGTGCTTGCTGGGCAACTTGGATGAGGTCACTGCAGAAACAAACACAGCCCACGTTGTTTTTACGGCCCTATGCTTTGCCAAGAAAATGGTCCTCATTAACTGGAAAAATAAAAATAATCTTAATTCTAACCAATATAAAAACCATTTAATAGATCACATTGATCTTGATACAGCCTCTGCCATCACATTTGATCAATCCCTTTGGGCTCCTTTGATCGGCTTCATCACCTAGTGGGGGTGGGGGGTCATGGTTTGGTCCTGCCTTCGCTATTGTGGTTGATATGGGGGTAGGGACGGGCTTAGGGCGTCTGGGCAGTCCCTAGGGACGTTTCCCTAGAGGGCCTAACCCGGGGGATGTGGCCATGACCTGGTTAGGGGCTCTGGGGCTCTTGGATGGTGTTTTCCTTGTGGCTGCGTACAGCGGAGATGGGGGAGGGTCTGTGCTGGCGGACGTTGGTTACTGGCCTGGTAGCCTGGCTGCCCCTGGGAGGGTCCGGGACGGGCGTGGAGGCTTGGGGGTCTGGGGGTGCTCCGCCCCCCGGTCTGGGGTGCTGGCCGGGCCTTGGGGGCTTGGGTCCTGGCTGTTGTGTCGCCGGAGCAGTGGGTGGGTGGGTGCAGGGGGGCTCAGCCCCAGTGCAGGGGACCTCTGGTGCATCGGCCCTACTAGGGGGCTCTCTAACTGGTGGGGAGGTTGTTATATCTTTGCAGGTGGTCTCCTCACTACAGGAGCTCACTCTGCAGGTGGGGGAGAGATATAGGAGAGGTGGAGAATGAACTCAACCTGGGTGTCTATTGTCTTGTGTAGTTTGGGAGATGAGTGCCGAGTATTTGGTTGTGCATATGGAGTGGGACTGCACGTCTGTGTCCACGTGTGCCTGTTCGTCTGTGTCTATATGTCAGGTTGGGTCTTAGACTCAACCTCTCTGGGAACATCTCAGGCCCTCTAAAGTACGGAGGCCTATCTCCCCTCACCACACTCCCTGCCGGTGGCTGATGCCCTCAGACGTTGGTGTGTTGGTGGTCCTTGTCGTCTGGGGCTGGGCGCTCATGTATGTACCGGCTCACTCCTGGTGGCCGATTGGCGGGGCCGGGCGCCTGTGGCCCGGCTGGGCTCCTTCCGGGGGGTGGGATGCCCTCAGGCCTCTGGGCCTGAAGCTCGGTCCTCTCTGGCACAGCTGGCTGCCGGCAGAGCCCGCGGGCACGCCACTGCAACCCCCTCTGGCCTCTGCTCCGTAGCTGCGGGGTGACCTCTCCTTTGGGGCTCTACTCAGCTCTTCCCAGGAGGGTGGCACGGTTCCCCCCCCCTTTGGTGGTCCTCCTCGGGTCCTTGTACTCTGGGGCCTGGATCTCCTCCATACCTGCTTCATACCCTGGGGACGGGGCTTGGCTCCCCACACTCCCTAGCAGATCGTTACATGGAGAAACCTTTGGAATACAAGCATGCTGATCCACACAGGTATGCACACAGGTGTACACACGGGTATTCACAGACGCGGACTACAGCTTTCTTGGCTGCTGCCTCAAAGCACATTGTGCGCTGTCTATCTTGCGTGCTGCACAATATCGTTTATTATTTAGTATCTACTGTTATCTACTGCTAGCTAGTTTATTGTGATGGTGCCGTTTTTTTTATTATGTTGCTCTTTGTTGTTTGCTTTCTCTTCTGTTTTTTTTCTCCATACAGGTGACCAGGTGTTTTGTTTTTTGTTTGTTTTTTTTTTGTTTTCTTTCTTCCCCCCTTCTCACCGTCTCTTCTCCCCTTGGTTTTCTTTCTCTCCCTCTCTTTCTTTCATTCTTTCTCCCTGTCCTATCCCCCAGTCATGTCTGTCCCGTTTGTAGCAACTGAAAATAAAATAAATTCATAATTATAATAAATGGACCAATATGGCAAGGCCATGATGATCCACTTGGTAAAATAAATCCGCTTGGCATCTTTCTTGGCCTTAAGACAACAATTCTGATGGCTAAAGATCCAAACGGGACACAAAAAACAAAAAAAAAAAAACAACAACCCAATGAACAGGACTAAAGATAAACTATGGGCAAGAGTAGAAAGGTCAATGACATGCAGTTACCTTAGTATAATGTATGTAACCTACCCCATCATCTCCTCAACTAATGGGAAAATCAGAGCCAAACTTTGCATGGACATTATAACACATACAGTGATTATTAACATATGCTTGCAAAATATATAAATCTCAATCTTTACTCTGGTATTTTTGGATCAACAGAAGGCTTTCAGGAAGATTTTGGGGAATGCTGATCCAGTCCAGAAGTAAAAGAAATAAATGAATGAATGCAGGTATTCAAAAAATATATGTCAAAAGTCATACAAAATAGTCTTGACTGGTTTTTATATAGTGCTCTACTCTACTCTACTCTAAGCACTCTGAGAGGCCAGGGTTTGATCCACCAACCTTCTGATTAGTTGATGACCTGCTCTACCTCCTGCATCATGTACCAGTTAAAAATGCTAGAAATGTTTGAGTTTAATTTCATTCAGTTTTATTTCTATTGTGTGTGTGTGTGTGTGTGTGTGTGTGTGTGTGTGTGTGTGTGTGTGTGTGTGTGTGTGTGTGTGTGTGTGTGTGTGTGTGTGTGTGTGTGTGTGTGTGTGTGGTGCTGGTGTTGTGTTGTGTGTGTGTGTCTCACTCACCAGCAATGACATGTGGGATGGTAGTGATATTGAGCTTCTGCTCTGTACCTTTAACTCCACTTTTTGTGTCCTGCATTTCTAGCAAAATCGACTCCAGCTGAAAACAGAGGTGAATGAAAAAGATTAATATAAAAAGGACAAAAGAGACACAGCCTTTGGAAGCTGTCACTGTCGTCGAGATACTTAAACTCTCCCACTTGAGGCAGGAGTGCCCACTCCGTGTCAGGGTTCCTGACACGGAGTGGGCACTCCACCCTTTTCCAGCTGAGAACCATGGCCTCAGATTTGGAGGTGCTGATTCTCATTCCCATCACTTCACACTCAGCTGCGAACTGTTCCAGTGCGAGCTGGGGGCCATCACCTGATGAAGCCAACAGAGCCACATCATCCAAAAACCAGAGATGAGATTTTCTGACCACCAAGAGGAAACCTTCTGCTACTTGGCTGCATCTAGAAATTCTGTCCATAAAACTTATGAACAGAATCGGTGACAAAGGGGCAGCCCTGGCAGAGCCCATCACCAACCGGAAACAGGTCTGACTTATTGCCGGCAACACCCCATACTTCTGAAGCACCTCACACATGACACCCCGAACACGGTCAAATGCCTTCTTCAAGTCCACAAAGCACATCTAGATTGGTTGGGCAAACTCCTATGCACACTCAAGTATCCTCGAGAGGATAAAGAGCTGGTCCAGTGTTCCATGACCAGGACGGAAGGTACTGCCCCTGACCTCCATGCAACCTTGTAGAGGTGTGTCAACAAGACAGCAATACAACATGCAGAGCCTTCAGGAACTCAGGGGGTGCACCTCACCCTCCACAGGAGCCTCTGCCAGGGAGTTGTTTAGCAGCCTCAAAGACCTCACCCCCAAAGATGGACGAGTCGTCCCCCTCATCCCCAGACTCTGCTTCCTCCAGTGGGATTAAGGAGGTCCTCGAAGTATTCCTTCCACTGCCTGACAATGTTCAATGTTCAGTAGTGCTCCACCTGCAATATACATAATGCAGGTACAGCGCCGCTTTCCCCTCTTGAGTCGCCTGATGATTTGCCAGAATCTCTGCAAGGCAGTCCAAAAATCTTTTTCCATGGCCTCCCTGAACTCTTTCCACACCCGAGTTTTTGCTTTAGCCATTGCCACATGCTGCTTGGCCAGTCGGTACCTATAAGCTTTCTCCGAAGTCCTACAAGCTAACCAAGCCCGATAGGCTTTCTTCTTCAGCCTGCTGGCTCCCTTCACCTCCATTTGGTTCGGGGGTTACCACCACAACAGTTACCAACACTCCTGCAGCCGCAGCTCAGTGCAGCAGCTTCAGGCAATGGAGATGCTGAACATGGTCTATAGAGTTCGAAAATGTGACGTCATTTCCAGGGTAAAACCACAAAGGATTGTAGGTACTAGCTTGCTACAAGAAATCCCTTTCACTGGAAAGAACGGTCACTATCGCTGCCCCCTCTCTCTTCCATGCAAAGAGACAGACACAACGGCCGGGGACGTCGCCGGGTTTTCTTTGTCCAATTTTGGTGGATTTTAATGCTGTGGCTGACGCCAGTGGACTTTCAGTGTTGTTTTGACTGTGTGTTCTAAGTGGCCTGGGGTGTTTTTAACTGTTTAAAAAAAAGTGAAATAAATGATATTTTAGTAATCGAGTTTTATATTGTTCTTTTCGCTTGGCTACTCCACTGCTCTGTCCGTTTTTTGAAGGGTTGCCCTTCACTTAGAATAAAACCTGGTGTCCACCTACATATCTGGCTACTCAGAACATGTCAGTGTCCTGTACCCATCCATCGGTAAACTGGTACTGGGCTTGTTGCAGGGATCTGAAGTTACCAAACACTTCATGAGTGTATGCACTCACACTTAGGAACATATAATTATAAATATGAGCGTGATGAAGGTGGGGGCAGCACGCTAATGTCTTCAGTCCACTCTGTATGCTCGTGTGGGCCAAACCCTTTCATTACTTTGTTGTTTTTCCTCGTACTTTTTTTTTGCCTTTTTGTCAAGTCTGTCTTTGTACGGACCTGCCGTGTTCTTCTTCGTTTTGTACATAACTGTTTTTGGGGCAAATAAAATGCAAGTAGGGATTAAAACAGCAGAATGAATGGTTACCGGTGCTGGAAATGCTAGCGCTTGATGCAGTGTTTTGATTTTGCTGCCACTTGTACCCACAATGCAACGCACACAAGTCACGTAGTCTGTCGATCTCTATCCGGTTTTTAAAAAAGACACTAAAAACAGTCAGTGTTCACTGTCGGCTTCTCTCGGTTTTTATTACCACTAATCATTTTAAAGCTCAGTTTTTAAACCCTTCCTATGTAACTACAGCCCATGCAGCAGTATATTACTGACTAACCTCGTATTGTGGATGGATTATCTCAGTTGTTCTCCTGACTGAAGTTTACAGCATCCTGCCATGTGATTGCATTTGTCCCTAACTATCGGGAACGCTCACATTAACTTTTATCGAGTGGAAAAAAGTCCTCCGTTCATTAGCGTTCGTCCTCCAGCTTTACTGTTTATGTTATGCTAACATAGCTTTGCCGCGCTAGTGATCACGTAGCACATCATTATCTACCAGCTAGTCCAACTTCAGTAACCCTGCAGACGTCACTGCTGTTTAGTTTTCTGTTTTCATTTATGTTGGAAGTGATAGCAGAGCTGTAACTTCCTGCTAACTTCTAACTCCGTTAAATGTCATAAATTCCGTCTTCATGGATGCTGGGATGTTAAACTTAATTGTTACACCTGGTAGAGCAGCCACACTGATCATTTTATGAAAGATGAAAGAATTTAAAGAGTTTTTCAACTCTCAGTAATGCTGCAATGATCGTTTGACTTTGGGACCTGCAGCGGAGTTTGGGCCCAGACATGGCTAACGACGTTAGACTTAAAGACCGGACTGGGACTCAATGTCCCCAGTCTCCCTCAGAATGCTGTTGAAGCTCTGCCGGAGGTGTGTGTTAAAGATCTCATGGACCACTGTTCCCAGCGCACCCTCACTATACGTTTAGGTGTCACAGGTCTGTCCAGCACCGCCCCCCGCCACCTGATCCAACTCACCACCAAGTGTTGATCAGTTGACAGCTCAGCTCTTTACGTGAGTTTTTTAAAATTGGAATAGTAGTAAGCTGGGTCAGAATAGCTTTCATACTGTAAAACACCAGGCCTACTTTATAAAGTATACTGTACACCTCCAGGACACTGGGGCGTGCAGCTCGGATCTCAGCTGACCCTTCTCACCCTGGACACAGTCTGTTTGACCTGCTCCCCTCAGGCAGGAGGCTCCGGTCCATTCGCACCAGAACCTCTCGCCATAAGAACAGTTTCTTCCCCTCTGCTGTTGGACACATGAACAATAACCACATGACTGTCCCCACCACTAACACATGACCCTACGCTGTGTTCACTGCATCATTCCATGTTTTGGAATCATTCAGTGATCTCATGTATATATCTCATGCATATATCTTTCTACGTAGCACTTTTAATTCTTATTCTTACTTTTATTTTTTCATGTCTATTTAAGCGCAATTTATGACAGCATGTTTGCACTGAAGCACCGCAGCAATTTCCTAATGTTGTAAACCTGCTCAACATTTGGCAATAAAACCCTTTCTGATTCTGATTCTGATTCTAAAGAATCTGATTAGTTAGGTTAATACTGGAATACTTCTTTGTTTATCTTATTCCTGTGTCTTTGCCTCATTGTGCCAATGAATTGTTTGAAAGTTAATATCTTTATCTGAAGTGCATAACAATAAGGTTGTTCAGATGCTTTAGACTGCAGTGACACCATGCTGCCAAACAATAACACTAATTAGCTTTTAGGTGGACTAAAAGATTAGCTTCAGCAAGCCTCTTATGCTGGCAAACCAATCATGTTTAAATCTCATGCAAATGCATGGGTATCCATTAGATACTGCATGCAACAGAAAAATCTTTATATAATCTTAAGAACAGGGAGTAGGAAAACAAGGTTACTGCAGCTCGCGTGCTTTGTATTTTTCCTTTTTCACCAAAGCAGTTTATATAGAAATCTAGAACCTAACCTGAAAAAGCCTTTAATTATTGAAGAATGATGGATAATCAAAATATATTACAAAAGGAATACATAATAATGCTATAACAGAAATGCTATTGACCCACCTTTTTGAGGCAATACAAACGGGGCTGGAAATGTTGTGCCCGGTTTGGGCGCGCTGTTCTGATAGTCATTTTTGCAGATGAATGACGAGCGAATCAGATGTAAAGCAATCAAATCAAATCCTGGTATGAAATGTCCCAGTTAGAACAGGTTTAGTTGCTGACAGGCAAATGCATGCCTGCAGTGAACAGAGGTAACGTCTGTGAGGAGACTGTAAGACCGGAGGCTAAGGATGGATTAATCCTCCAGTCAGCTGTAAGCTTTTTCTCTCACCCAAGGCAATTACAGAGAAAGGCCTGGCTCAGACTGACAAGAGTCAAGATCGATGCTGTGTCTCAGGGTACAGTTGTAATGGCTGTAAGTAAGTAAAATGTATTTATATAGTGCTTTTCACAAAGTGCTTCACAAAGCAAAGAATGAAAATACAACATGTACAATGTAAAACAGCAAAATACAACATAAAAACAACAAATTAGTTGAAAGCTTGTCTATATAAAATGTCTTCAGCTGTTTTTTTAAAGAATCGATGGAGTCGGTGTAAAAACAGTGTCAGAGAATCCGCAGCCATGGTGCTGCTGTCTGAAAGGCCCGACCACCACGAGTTTAGATAGAGTGTGTGGGGCCGCCAGCAGACTCTGACCTGATGACCTCAGAGCTCGGGAAGATGAACGCGGTTTCAGCAGGTCAGATATGTACTTGACCATGTAGGGCCATGAAGGTTAGAACTAAAATTTTAAAATGCAACCTAAAACTTACAGGCAACCAGTGAAGGGAGGCTAAAACTGGAGTGATATGAGCTCTTGTGTTGGTGCCTGTTAAAAGTCATGCTGCAGAGTCTGAAGACAATTTAAAGCTGATTTGTTAAAACAAATAAAAAGACCATTGCAATAATGCAGACGGGAAGAAATAAAAGCATGAATAATCATCTCCACTTTGACACCATTAGTCCCAGTTTTGAAATATTCCTTAGATGATAAAAAAAAGTTTCGGACCAGCTGCTTAGAATCGAGCCACATCGAGCTGCAAACATGACACCGAGGTTTCTGAGGCTCGATTTAACAGAAGGCTCTAAGAAGCTGATATGCTGCCTGATTTCTGAGACCATGGTCTGGAGCAACAATTAGAGTTTCTGTTTTATCAGAGTTTAGCTGGAGGAAGCTGTCATTTAACAATTGCTTAATTTCTGTCAGGCAATTACTTAAACTAAACAATTTATGAAACTCAGAGACTTTAAAGAACAGTATAACTGAATGTCATCAGCATAGAGATGGTAGGAGATATCATTGTAGCGCCCAATAATTTGGCCTAGGCGGAATATACAAAGCATAAAGAGAATTGGACCCAGGACAGATCCCTGAGGTACCTCACAAAACAAAACTGTTGATCATCACTTGAGATCGTTCAGATAAATATGGCATGAACCATTTGAAACAACACCAGTAATCCCAAACAGGTTCTTCAGTCTGGTTATCATGATCCTGTGACCCACAGTATCAAAGGCAGATCCAACAGGACCAGATCTGTGTAATGAGCAGGCCACTACTATAAATCTTGGTTCGCTGGCACAGTATGTTGAACCAGTCATCACTGATCTGGGAGTTAAAATGGAGGCAGATCTTAAACTTGAAAGCCAGGTCAGAGCTGTTGTAAGATCTCGCTTTTTTCATTTGAGGCAATTAACCAAATTAAAGCCCGTCTTATCGAAACAGCTTTTTGAGACAGTAATTGTTGGGTTTATATTTTATTATTGTCATTTGTATTGAGAAACATGTAATCATTTGTGGTTAGAAGTATATAGTTGATGGCATATTGAAAGAATGTCTCATCCTAGGAGGTCTGTAACAGCTCTGTGTAGCATGAAGAGGGGGGTGCGTTCACTCTTCAGAGTGTTCTGGCATAGATCACACACCTGCTAGGAGAGGTCGTAGCTTCTCTTGCTGATATATGGTATAGCAAACACACGTATACCTGTTTGAGTGTAAGGGCCTTTTGTTCAGATGTACCGCTAGACTCCTGGCACCAGCTTTGGGGAGTCTTCAGGGGGCACATCTTGACCCCCCCACACACACACACGACACACACGACACACACGCACACACACACACAGCACGCACACCACACACACACACACACACACACACACACACACACACACACAGAATCCCACGTATTCAGTAAAATGCAAACTAAAACTGCATAATAACTTCACAATCTTTAATTAGGGGAATAACATGGCATAAGATAATACTATAATCCCACACACGACACACACAGACAAGGTACTCTTTGTCCACGTGTGTCCCTATATGAAACTTCATATGTTAATGACCCTATGCATATTCATGTAACCACAATAAAAGGAGTGCTATGGGGAAGCTGGCTGAGAGTCTGACGGAGGTCAAGTGGGTGGAACGACACTTGGCTCCAGGCAGGTCTCCCTCATGCATGAGTGACCCAGAGAACTATGGTGACTTGTGTCTTGCTTTTTGCTGTGTAGTAAATTGTCTTGAACGTTCCAGCGAATAGGTTTATGCTACAAACCTATCAGTAATCCATGCCTTTGTTACATCTAGGCTGGATTATTGTAACACACTGTATTGTGGGGTTAGTGATGCGTCCATTAGGTGTTTGCAGGTTGTGCAAAATGCCGCAGCACGTCTTTTAACTGGAACAAAAAAGTTTGACCACATTACCCCATTTTAATTTCACTCCACTGGCTACACTATCCTACATTTTAGGATTGTTTTTTAAATGTCTTAATGGCACCATAGAGGCTAAGATGAACAGGCACATGGCTCTCAATACATGAGCGGGGCATAGAAAGGGATAGGCAGAAACACCAGAGGGGCCAAACATGAGCTGCTGGTAGACCGAGCAGTCGTCCTAGACTGCAGCACCACACTGATGTGTCCTGTGTGTCGAAGCTTCGATGCCCGTGTCGGGTAATCTCGGGGGAGTTTTTGTGAAGCGCGTATCGAGGCTTGCTTTGATTACGTATGCAGTGACGTTCGAGGTCTCGCGGGCAGTCCGTACCACGTGACTGATTCAGGAAGTGGCTCGCCGGTTCGCGCCAGATTCGAAATAAAATGGCCAGCAAAACACAGCTGATTCCCCCGATCACACTGTGTTGTGGAATTGGACTACGTACGTCCTACATAGTTTCTTGAGCATTTCTTCTTCGATGGAACCAGCAAGGAAGAGATTTTTTCTCCTCTCTTCTAATAAAGTATGCACACAGTAATAAATATCAGGAATGA
This sequence comes from Haplochromis burtoni, assembly GCF_018398535.1. Lineage (NCBI taxonomy): Eukaryota > Metazoa > Chordata > Actinopteri > Cichliformes > Cichlidae > Haplochromis > Haplochromis burtoni. The sequence goes on along the minus strand of NW_024582974.1, from coordinate 397 downwards.
TAAGCACCATAATATAAATAAACAACACTACAGATCCTATCATCTGATTTCTGTCTTTTAGTTTATTAAAAAGTGAAGCGCCACACACTAGTTTGTGTCATCCAGATGCACATAAGCATGATTACACAGTTACTAGGGGCGGGTTTTGATTATCGATTAAAATCGATTCTGGCTTGGATAATGTGATATCGATTCATTAAAATCCTGAATCAATTGTTTATTTTTTTTCCCTGAAATGCCAGAATCTCACGTTAAACCTCACTAAATTTCAACAACCACCAAACAGCTAGAACAGTAAATGACAGCAGGAACACGGCTTCTGCACAAAGACGTAAACACAAAGTGCCGACGGATCAGAATCAGTGAGATCAGCTTCCCCAGAGCGGCATCGTGGTGG
>NW_024582973.1:271075-292535 GCF_018398535.1 Haplochromis burtoni | reverse complement strand
TGTCACACAGCGGAAATTTGTGTTTTTATGTTTTATCAATCTGTGTATTGGTACATAGTGTTGATTTTATTTGCATGATTTTATAGTGATATTTATATTGCATGTTTGTTTATTGATATTTATACTGCATGGTTTTATCCTCATATTTATATTTGTGTTAATGTTGTACCATGTTCCTTTAACCCACTGTGGACTAAACAGATAATTGTAGGCACCTGTGAGGTGGGGGCGTTCCCCAAGGTGGCCTATCAGCCGCCAGGTTGACCTGTTAAAGGGGATGGTGAGCGCAGAGACAAAAGGAGAGAGGAGTGACGCACGAAGGGTGAGGAGGCGAAAAAGGAACGCGTGCAACCCCGCACGTGTGTGGAACGAACTGCTGCCTGACTGTGGGGCGCCGCGAGTTGTTCGGCGATCCAGTCCTAACGGCAGGAACGGCAACAGTGGGTGGCAATGGCTGCAATGCACAACAGGGCAGGGATGCCCTTCTGCCTGCATCTGACGGTGAGACGAGGGAGGCCGTGTTCAGGTGTGGAGTGGGGCGGGACTGTGCGGCGACGCGCTGTCAGGAGGAGACAGGTCTGCGATAGGAGCCCCCTCCCTGGTCTGTTGCTGACGAGTTTTACCATACTGGAAGAGAAGTTCCTCTCCTGTCTCTTTCATATAAGGACCATTCGCCCATGTGTGGCTGGACTGTGGGATTATGGGACTATGGGAGGGTAGTTTTAGCATATGGAAAACATTCATTTAGCCTTGTTTTAATATTGTATAGTTATTTCTGCCGGCAGGGTTTTTAGCGGGTTGCAACACTATTTTTATTGTATACGGGGAATTTTATCTTGTATTTGTGACTCTGGCTGTGTTTTTTTTATGGAAATAAATGGTGTTTGAAGCCAGCTTAGTTTCTGTGCCCTGAGCGCTGACCCGCCCACTCCCCTTTTTCGCTTGTATGTATACCAGACGTGGTGGTGGTGAAGATTTAGGTCCACCAGTCTTAGCGGCTACAGGAACGCGTTACTCGTTACTGGGATTTAGATAGGCTCGTTATTCGTTACTTCGTGTGGTGGCTATCGCGGAGCTTCCACAGATTCAATAACATTAGCAAGTGGTGGAGGCCAGCAGGTGGATGAAGGAAAAGGGAGGCAAGAGGAGAGACCCGAAGCGGCCGCTGGTCCGAGAGTGTCAGGTGAACTGAACTTCAGGTAAGAAGTTATAACCTGCAGTCCATCTGGGTCAGATATGAACCAAGTTTAGGTGGAGTTTATTTTCGTTATGCTGACTTTTTCGTACTGCGTGCTAGCTAGCATGACGGAGTTTCTATACAGCTGGGTGGGTGCTATGTTACTGATGTTGAACTTTATTTTGTTCATAAGGTTAATTATTAGAGTTGCCAACCGTCCCGTAAAAAACGGAATCGTCTCGTATTCAGAGAAAATATTACGCGTTTCGTATTGAGGTGAAAAGGAACACAGTTTGTCCCGGACTTCAGCTACAATGAAAAAGACACAAAGCTGGAGTTATTCTGTGTCTTTGCTGCACAGCTGCCTCTTCTTCTCTCATTCTCTCCCCCTCCCTCTCCTGTTGCTACTTTAATCATGAAACTGATCAATGATCAGCTGATCGGCTTTTCTCTCTTGTTTATTTATCGCCCACTTTGCCAGAAAGAGGAAACCAGCGGATGTCGCGGTAAACAACAGCAGCACTTTTAAGCTTGATCAGCTGTTGTTAGAATTTATTTAATATTAATTTCTAGTATCAGCTGATGTTTGCTGGAGCCACAGCTGTAAACCTGCTGGTCATGATATCGGTTTGGTTATGTGGTGAGAGGGAAACATGAAGATGAAACCAGGAGATGTCCTTACTGAATCATCAGAGCTGTGATGGAGAAACAGGTTTACCTTTTAGGTAACATGAATGAGTTGAAGGGAAGTTATGAACTGTTTCTGAGAGACAAATGCTTGCTGCTACTACTGCACATTCACCCTATATATATATATATATATATATGTATGTGTGTATGTGTGTATGTGTGTGTTGTGTGTGTAGTGTGTGTGTGTGTGTATGTAGTGTGTGTAGTACGTGTGTGTGTAGTAGTGTGTGTACGTGTGTGTATATATATAAGTGTGTATATATATATATATACGTGTGTATATATATATATATACGTGTGTATATATATATATCGTGTGTATATATATACGTGTGTGTATATATATATACGTGTGTGTATATATATATACCGTGTGTATATATATATACACGTGTGTGTATATATATATATACGTGTGTGTATATATATATACGTGTGTATGTATATATATACGTGTGTGTATATATATATATACGTGTGTATATATATATATACGTGTGTATATATATATATATATATACGTGTGTATATATATATATACGTGTGTGTATATATATATACGTGTATATATATATAGTTATATATATATACGTGTGTATGTATATATACGTGTGTATATATATACGTGTGTATATATATGTGTATATATATATATACGTGTGTATATATATGTGTATATATATATATACGTGTGTATATATATGTGTATATATATATATATGTGTATATATATATGTATATATATATATATATGGTGTGTATATATGATGTATATATATATGTGTGTGTGTGTGTGTGTGTGTATATATATATATATGTGTATATATATATATATATATGTATATATACACACATATATATATATATATGTGTGTATATATTTGTATATATATATATATATGTGTGTATATATACACATATATATATATGTGTGTGTGTGTGTGTGTGTGTGATATATATATATGTGTGTATATATATATATATATATATATATATATATATATATAGAGTGTATAGTGTTACTAATTAATATTATAATGTGTGTGGTATTATAATACCAACTTACACAGTATAATAATAAATCAAATAGTAAATTTGATGAAAAATGCATAATAATTATCTATAGCAACCCATTATGATATATCCCACTACCTACTATACGTGAGCTTGCCTACCTATACTGATGATATATCCTATAGAGATACTATATTGCTGCATGATATGTGCTGTAATTATATACATTAATAATCAATATGTGACTTTGGTACCTATATATCCGTAGATATCAATATATATATATGTGATGTGTGTGTGTGATGTAATTAAGATAATACAGAAGGAATATACTGTATATTAGTATTACATTATATTCTAAATATATATATGTGGTGTGTGTGTGTGATGATACTATATATAATATATACATAATATATGTGTGTAACTATAACACATACATATATATATATCCACACAAATATTCATATAATAATTATATATTGTGTATAAAGGTAATTAATAAATAGATACTATACTCGGGATAACCTATTTGTTGTGTGGTGTGGTGTTTTTTGTGCTGCTATATAATAAATGTCTTAGCTTAAAATCGTGTCTAATTCATACTAAAAACTAACAATATAATTATTTATTTCTAATCTAATATACACCTATAAGAAATACAACACACTAAATCTTTAAATCAGTAATATATCGTGTGTGGGAAGTATAGTACATCTAATAAGTCTGAGCTTATAACATTATAACTAATGAGCTGAATAAAAGTGTGTAGTCTTTTTAATCAAAATCTTGCCGAAATGATAACCTAATCGATCTATCTTAAATATAACATAGTTAAATTGATATAAAGTGAATGTGAATGCGTGGTAAGATAATAATTGGTGATTAAATGTAACTGCGCTAACACCCTATCATATTTATATTACTAGCTTGTATCTTTTACTCTGCATGACTTGCAGTTTGAAGAATCTGGAGATAAATGATAAATACTGGTACCTCTCTATTCAGTTGAGCACTGCACTTTCTTACTACAAGTCTCATTAACCCAATCACACACTCATTCATACAGTTCTTTTCTACATCTAAAGCACTTTCAAACACATTCCCCCTCTCTCTCTTTCTGACCTCACTGTCTGTGTGTGTGTGTATATATATATATATATATATATATATATATATATATATATATATATATATATATATATAAATATATATATATATACATATGTGTATATATATGTATATATATATATATATGTATATGTATATATATATATGTATATATGTATATGTATGATGTATATATATATATATGTATATGTATATATATATGTGTATATATATATATGTGTATATGTATATATATATGTTTATGTATATTATGTATATATATATATGTATATTATATATATATATATATATATGTGTGTGTATATATGTATATATATGTGTATATATGTATATATATGTGTTGTATATATGTATATATATATGTGTGTGTATATGTGTATTGTTTCCCGGTTTTGGCATAATAACTAGTTACCGTGCTCGTTACCACAATAATAACGTAGTTACTGTAACGCATTACTTAATAACGCGTTAGTCCCAACACTGATGCACACACACAAGAAAATTAAAGTCCAGACACAAAAATAAATAAATAGATTAGAGATCATAACCATTTCATGAACTTGCATGAAAGAGTGCTGAATATGTACTACAAATATACAAATAAATAAAGTAATCAGCCTTCAAAAGTAGTTTAATTAATGCTACTGATTCTACATATTTGCAGCTTAGGCAAATGAACAAGATAGGCCAATACATCTGTGCGTGTGCATGTATGTCACTATTCTTCTTTAACATTGTTAGTGAATCTAGCAAGTGCGGAAGAAGGAGGTGGCAGTGGGTGACAAGAGACACAGTGTTGATATAATTAAAAACTAATTTTGAGGGTTATTACCTTTTCATCTGATTTCATCTAAATATGGCAGGTTGTTGCCGAGGGAGAGTGTGAAAAATATAGAGACAGGAAAAAAAGAGGTGGAAAATGAAAATAGAGAGATGACAACAGAGACTGAGAGTCTCCATGTAATAATTAAAACTCCCTTTGAAGGCTATCCTTTGAAGGGTTCTTTTCCTCAACTTCCAGCACTGCACAGCTAAAAAGCTCTTCCCTTTAAAGTTCTAATGTTGATGATGATCTCAGACCCTTCCAGTTGTGGTACAAAATGTGTGTTTTGACAGTTTGTTTGTGAAAGAAAATTAGCTTGTTGCTCCCTGGCAAGATAGCCACTGAATTATCTAATTCCTCCCTTTGAAGTCTTGGAAGAAGGCCTTTGTTTGTGTTGGGGTTGGGGAGGGAGGAATCATAGCTGTCAGCCCCCTGGGAGACCAAGGGTGGAGCACATTTGGTTCCTGCCTTGGCACTTTAATCAATTTATTAATTATCCACAATTATACTGTTAATTAGGAGGTTATGGTGATTTGATGAGTTGTGATTGTTGTCTTTCTCCATGTCCTTAGATAGGACAGAAAGGGGAAATGGAGAGAAAGATTGATAGGCTCTGATAATTTGGTGAGAATGGGTGAGTTAAAGTGAGTTAGAAAGAGTAGTGACAATTACTGTGTATTACATGTTGCTGTAGGACAAGTACACTTCACAGAAAATGAATCAGGAATGTCAAGAGTCAGCCTTGAAACCTAACCGTCCTACTCCAGCTGGGTATCAGCATGACTGCGTATGTGAGCCTGTATTTCTGGGCAACACAGTGTACCCACTTAAGGTATTAGAACCAACGGCAGGCTGACAGGCCCCAAGGCCGTCACTGTAACAGCATGTAATTATATGCTGCATGGTACAGAGTGCGTGTGCGAATACAGCTGTGTAGATGTCTGCCCGTGAGCGTGTCTCTTTGTATATGTGTGCATGACAAAGTGCAATTACAGGCTCACTGCCAGATAAAAAAAAAAACTTCACTAACCCTCTCAAGTCAGTGACTGCAAAGAAAATGATCTTTTTCAAAGAAAAAAACCACGTAGAGAAATCCTGTTGAAAAAAAAAAGTAATTAAAAGCTGTAAAAGTTATATTTAGAAAACATGAGAGGAAAATGCAAATGCAATTTGGGTCTAGCAGCTTGTGTAGCAACCTTGTTTTTCCCTCTAATTTTCTTGTCTTTCACATACACACGACATAAATAAATACACACGTACACACTTTTTCACAATGATATAAGCATACTTTGTAACTGGGTCTCAGGGCACTGGTTGCTGGAGATGTGGTGTTGTAGGATGGAGGTTCTGATAACAGCTCTTCAGATCGCTGCAAGAGAAAAGTTGCTGTGGAAGTTGACTCGTGTCCCTTGCAGGATCTTTGTGAAGATAGGAAGAGTGTTTTTTACAGCAACAGTATGGATGAGAAAGGAGTTGTGCGTTGGTTATGTTATGAGCAAGGTGGCCGTGACTCAGTGGGTCGTGGCAGAGTGGGTCATCTCCTATTTGAAAGATTGGTGGCTCGATCCCTGATTTGTTTAACCCACATGCCAAAGTATCCTTGGACAAAATACAGAGCCTCAAGGTGCTCCCAATGCATCTATTGAAGTGTGTGTGTGTGTGTGCATGAGAGAAAGAGAGAGAGGGGGAATGTGTTTGAAAGTGCTTAGATGTAGATAAAAGAACTGTATGAATGAGTGTGTGATTGGGTTAATGAGACTTGTAGTAAGAAAGTGCTTTGAGTGCTCAACTGAATAGAGAGGTACCAGTCCATTTATCATTTATCTCCAGATTCTTCAAACTATATGCAAGTCATGCAGAGTAAAAGATACAAGCTAGTAATATAAATGATGATTTACTTCCCAAAGTCCTGTAGGTATTCAGTGTAGAGAAAATAAAATTATATATGTGTAGCAGACTTTAGGACCATTCCCAGTAGTTGTGTATTTTGGACACAGTTCTTCGTTTCTATTCTATGCAAGTAAGTATGAGCTGGTTCTGGATTGCTGGGGTGGGATCAATGGATTTGCATTTTCACTGATCTGTGAATACAAAATGAGGCACAGATGAAGCATTAAATCTACAGTCTACAAAGGTTTTAATCTTTCTGCTTTCTTACATCAATTACAGTCAGCAACACTTGCTAAAGGAATTAAACCCAAACGCCACATATGAACTAAAGAAAGTTAAAGTAAGACTGATGGAAATGTAGTTTTGCAAGTTTTTGGACATAGCCCAAGGAACGGGAAAGTTAATTTAATAGTGAGTTCATGGTGGTGCTAAAAAGTTAAGTGAAAAAGAGTGAAAGGAACTTTTAAGATTTTTTTTTTAATCGCAACATGTAGGGATTTTCATAAGAAGATAATGAAAGTTTGACAGTCTAGATAACATTACATCTACTCTCTCCTTGACTTCACATATATACACCCACACACAAAAGGTTTTTTTTAAAAAGATTTTTCCCATAGTGGTTGTGGTTATCAGGGTTTTATCAGAAATATAGATGAAATAGATGAGTTCCCCTGCAAGCAAAAGCACACATGTGGTAGATGGTTCTTCTGAACCCTGCATCTCATAAGATATCAACACCAAAATATTATGTTATCTTTAAACACTTTCTTTTAATACTTTTTTTTAAAACAGACTCTGCAGTTACTCTGTCCCTTTCTCTTGTAAGGCTGCTATGATATACATTTGTGATTATGTTTGAGGCCAAACCCAGGCTTATCTTCATGCAGTGCCAAGTAAATGGTGATATACACTTAATGGCTACTATATTAGGTACAGCTTGTTAACATTGGGTTAGAGGCTTGTTTTTTGTTTTTTTCCAAGGTGCTGAAAATGTCCCTCAGGAATTTTGAACAAAATTGACATGATGGCATCACACAGTTGCTGCAGACTTTTGGCCACAATCTTCCGTTCCACCACATACCAAAGTTGCTCTACTAGACTGAGATCTAATGATGGTGGAGGGCATTTGAGTTCAGTGAGTACAATTTATTGCCATGTTCAAAAAAGCATCCTGAGATGATGTGAGCTTTGTGACAGTGTTTTCCTGCTAGCAGCCATCAGAAGGTGAGTAGACTGCAGTTATAAAAAGACAGACATGATCAGCGACAATACTTAAATGCTGTTGCATTTAAATGATGGTCAGTTGGATAGTAAGTGGCCCAAAGTGTGCCAAGAAAATATCTTGCAGAAAATTGCACAACATTAGCCTGAACCTTTGACACAAGGCAGGATAGACCCAAAATGTCATATTTTTCTAAGCCAAATTCCGATCCTATGATCGGAATGTTGCAACAGAAATCCCCTTGTAACGTCAGTTTCACGTTCTTAGCTGACACGAGTGGCACCCTGATTTGAGGTTTGATGTGTTGTGTGTTCAGAGATGCTTTTCTGTGTGTTTTGGCTGTAATGTGTAGTTATCTGAGTTGCTGTTGCCTTCCTATCAGCGCAAAAATCCCAGCACGTTAACAGATATGGAACTATTCATACCAAACCATATGACACCATCATCTATCCAATCACTTAAATCATCTGTCTTTTACCCTTTTTCATGCTCAGTTTAAACTTCAGCAGGTCATCCTGAGCATGTCTACATGTTGTTTAATGCAAACAGTCCCTGTAGGCGAACGGAAGCTCCCCTCTTCCTGGAGTGTGACTTCGTGGTATTGTGTACATTTGGTTTTGTTTTGTAGGTCTGAACCTTTGATCTGTCACCTGACTTGAATCTTTTCTTTACCCCTTATCGTCAATTAAAGTTTTCATAACTTTAATCCCAGTACTCTGTGGCCTTTGATCAGATACTTCTGCAAATGAAATTCAGATCTCTTCCACTAACCTCTGTTTTCCACGTCTTCCATGCAGTCTTCTGTACAAACAACATTTTTGTTATTGTTGATGGTTCTGTGATGGTTTACCCACTCAGACCCAATCTCTATGTCCACCATATGCTGGGATACTTTAAATACACCAACACAGAAAACCAAAAGAAAACAGGACTTGGAGTCATTACTTCAAACAATGCCTAAATACACTGAGTTGCTGCCATGTGTTTGGCTGCTTAAATACTTGCACTGATGAGCAAATAACAGGTAATAAAATATGAGCGTAAGTGGTTGTTAAAGACTTGTGCATGGAAACATAGAAAGAGTTTGCAGAATTATTGTCGATCCTCCAGTGATTCCTCCTGAAATAGCTTTTCTCACTGATGTGATTAGCATAAAAGGCAGGAGCAATTACTTAGCCTATCCTAGCTGTCATGGGGAAAGGTGCAGGCTACACCCTGGACAGGTCACCAGTCTATGGCAGGGGCTAACACAGAGAGACAGACAATCATTCATGCTTACATTCACATCCACAGTCAATTTAGAATCACCAGTTAACCTAGCAATCATGTTTTTGGATGGTGGGAGTATCTGGAGAGAACCTATGCAGGAACATAGAGAACATGTAGCCCAACAGTACCAACCACTGCATCACTACTTTTTTTTATTTATTTTACAACACAATTTAACTGACAAATATTTTAAACAAGAACTGCCAATTAACATAAAAGATACTTATTTTCTCCTGTCATTTGTTTCTTTGCTCTTCATATTTTGGGTTTAATAGGCTGTTCTACAAAATGAACAAACAATAGCTTATCAAAGGCGGCCAGCCAACAATGCTACAAAGTGACAGAAGAAGAAAAAAAGGGAGAGAATACTGTGAAGTACTCAAACTGCTAAATAATTCTTGCGTCAAACTTCTCTCAGTCTATCACAGCTGTTTCCCCATAAATCAAACATGCCTTAGCTAATAAATTCAACAATACAAAACATGCATGTACTCATGGATACACACACATACACTTTGATACATTTACTCAAGAGATACAAGCACACACCACAGACAGTGATGCAACAAAACAGCAACAACTACAGCAGGTCTCTGATGATAATCATTATAGCTCTGGGTGCCTGGAGAAAGTGTTTGTGGCCTATGGGAGGAAAGGTTGATCCACAGTGAGGTGACACCATGCCCTGAACAACAGACAGCAGAAGAGTTTTTTCAAAGTTGGTCGTGGCACAGCAGTAGTTGACATACAGGTCAGATAAGCCAAGAACATCAGACAGCAGAGTCAAATCAGACCTGACAGCAGGTTGCAGCATCATTTCTAAGAAAAAGGCTCCAGTGGCTGTGAGGCTGTTTAAAATTACAGGCAGCATGAGATTAGAGACATTTAAATGAAAGGTAAAATTGTGTGGAAAAAAAGAAGATAAATCTAATTTACACATTTCAGAAAACTGACTTTTTTGAAAAGTTATTTCAGTCCACATAGTTTATTCATGATTGGCAATGATGAACAATAGCCTTTTTTAATGCCAGATATCAATATCCCCAAAGAGTACAAAGTAACAGATAAAATAACACAACCAACCTGCAGCCAACTCTTGAATCCATTAGAGGATGGTAGGGACAGATTATTAGTTCTTTGTATTTCAGACTGTAAATAAAAAATTTAAAAAAGAAGCTGTTCTTCACCAGTTGTTGTATGTATGCGATACAAAGTGCAGACATGAAAGACAGGCTCCAGAAAAGAATTTATCTGAATTGCTATCTATAGAACCGAACCACCAATAACTCAGAAATGTCAGACCTGCCATCTTCACAAAATGCCACAAAGTGTATTTCTTTGATTTTAATGCTTAACTTGATGCATGGGAATTAATATTAGCAGGTACTAAAGAACTATAATAACCACTTCTTTTTTTTTTTTTTAAACAACAACAATCATGTAACCCAGCTGGTGTGCTTTTGGACTGGAGAACAATTCATGCTTTTGAGGCATATTACAGGTTTTTCCTAAAATCTATGAAAATATTTTCTTTTCACAGGGGTAGAGGCACATCCTGGCATAGGCTAGACTGCAAGCAGCCTGAGTACACTGTTGCTACCTCTAAGTGAAAGACACTAGTAACCCCACATATTTACTTCAGTTCGGAAATCCACTTAATGGCATCTGATTTACTCATATTTACAAAAATAATGACCTGAGCTGATCTGAGCATTTCAGAAACTGCTGATCTGCTGGGATTTTTTACGCCCAAGCATCTCTAGTGTTTACAGGGAATGGTCTGAAAAGGAGCAAGCATCCAGTGAGCAACAGTTCTCTGGGTGAAAATGCCTTGTTGATGCCAGAGGTAAGAGGAAAATGGCTAGAGTGCTTCAAGCTGATAGTAAGGCAAGATTGATTCAAATAACCACCAGTTATAACCAAAGTACGCAATGCACAACAAGTCGAACCTTGAAGCAGATGGATTGCAGCAGCAGATGACTACATTAAGTGCCACTCCTGTCAGCTAAGAAGAGGAAACTTCTATTGTGTATAAGAGAAGATGACAAGTCTCACTTTTCAGTATGACATTGTAGGGTCAGAATTTAACATAAACAACATGAAAGCACAGATCCGTCCTCCTTTGTGGTGTGGTACATTTTTTTTGGCACACTCTGGGCACCTTAGTATTGTTTACAAGCCACAGCCTATCTTGGTATTATTGCTGACCACGTACCTCCCTTTATGACCCCAATGTGCCTGTCTTTTGATGACTGCTTCTAGCAGGACAATACCCCGTGTGACAAAGCTCTGATAATCTCAAAATGGCTTACTGAACATCAGAGTGTTTATGGTACTCAAATGGCCTTCACAGTCACCAGAACTCAGTCCACTATAGCACCTTTGGGACGTGGTGGAAGATTTGCATTATAGATATTTAGCAGCTAGTGTGCGATGCTATCATGTCAGTTTAGACCAAAACCCCCAAGGAATGTTACCCGGACCTTGTTGAATCCATGCTACAAAGAATTAAGGCATTTCTGAAGGAAATAGAGTGTGGAGTCTGGTAACAGCAAGGTAATGACTGAAGTGGCTGGTGACATGGTTTTTCAGTCAGTTTCATATTTGATGAGAATTCTAGATAAATGTGATTTTGAAATAAGGGACATATAGCAGCAAGGGTTCACTGCAGAAAATGCAAAACCCAGTTACAAACAAAATATTCTCCTGTGCATAATCTAAATTGTGTTGATGGTGTATTTTAAAGAGCATTAAAGGTCTAAAGGTAAAAGACAGACATTAAAGGTAATTGTAAATGTATGGCTGCTGTAAATACTGGCATTAATTTATATGCAGTGCAGTGGCCACAATGTCAAAGTAAATCTAATTTCTGAGATTTCATTTAACCTTGTTTTAATTACCGGGCTGTATTTACTGGAACTGGAGGTGGTCTTCTGATGGATGTTTACAAGGTTTATAGGACTGAACCTGTTTCCATCTCACATTATCAGTTCTGGGAGTAAAACATTGTATTACATGTGGCATTCATGCTAATTTTAGTGCAATAAAAAGAAAATAAATAAAAAAAAGAATGTCAAGCTATTGTGCAAAACAGATGAACACATCTGGAAGCTGTGCAAGTTAATGGGCTGTATTTTTAGATTTTGGGTACCTGCACGGAGGATACACATTATAAAGGACTCAATTATTTAATAGCTTAAACGGTCTTTACAGCAGAAAAAGTGTGTTTTGCTGAAAAGCAGTGTAATCTAAACTTATAATTTGCATACACTAATGTAGCTGTGAAAGATTAGCGTGTAATTTTAGCCTGCAAACTGTGATATTTTTTTTTCCTAACCAGCAGAAAGATTATTCTTCATGTAATTGTGTATTTTGTTCTACAACTGTCCTCTATCTAATATCCACATTGATTTTGCTCTCTTTGCAAATACTTATCCCCCCTGAAGGTGACATTTGTTCTGCTTTCTTCCGACACACGTAAAGGGCAACAGTTGAGGGAAAACAGATGGGAGATTCTGCTTGCAGTGCTAATGATCAGCATTGTTCTTCACGTTTATTCAAATATGTTGCAGCAAAGGGCCTCTCAGCTTCAGACGGCACTTAAAAACCCTCAAAACATAATGCCTCATTTCTGGCCCAATCAATAAGCTCAATATGGTATAACTTGAGGATAGATATTGCGGTGATTACACTTGGTCTCCAAGGAAGTTAGTATTTTCCTGCAAGCCTTAAGAGGGTGGGCATTTATTGAATTGGGTCACCTTTCATATTGGGTGGCTATGCGTATTACCATGCTGTTACACATATTTAGTTGATTACACCATGTCCTACCTGTAAAGAGTAAGCCACTCTGTTACCTTTACTTAAGAACGTGTTCTGATGAACTCAAATACTTAACTGTGTATTTTGAAAACCATATTTGAGAAATGGAGAATGGTTCACTGTTCCCATGATTTAAAACAGAAATAGACAAGAATTGGAATATTTTTATAACATTTGTCAAACCCAGTCTATCTAAAGTACCATTTCTCTGTCTGCCCACACACAGCAGGTTACATAAATGGATCCATTGCACATCCCACTCACTGTTTTAGTGGGCAATCCAAAAGTGAAGGAATTAAAAATGTATGTATTCTCTAAATGACCTATGCTTCTCACTTTCTGCAAGAAACATAACATTACTACCAACCATTCTTCTGTAAACTCAGTACACAAGCTACCATTTTACATTGGTGATGAGTTCAGTGGCAGTTTAAGGTATGCTTGTTAATGTACTTATTTACCGACTTAATTTTGGGCAGCTGGTTTGCCGTTTGTGTTCTGCAGCACACTAATCATTTTTGATGTTTATTTTTTTTTCTATTACATTACAATCACAACCTTTGCCTTATTTCACCCAAGTGGTTTCAGCTGCATAACATGAAGTATAATTTAGCTGCCAGATGACAATATAGTATATACCCAGCAGCTGAAAGACACGTAGTCAGCATATTGAATATTTAGAAACAGCAGGAACAGAGACATTTAAATAACATATTTTCATCTTAGGTTAAGACAATATGTTACAGCTACACAGATGAAATCACATGGTGAAAACTTGAGCGAAACCCATCATCCTGAGTCTCAGCTACCAACAAAAGCTCAAAGCCCTAACGCCTCAATTGCAAATGACTTGATTTATTTATTTATCCATGTTAATCCATATAATGTTACACAATTATGTATCATTGTCATAAACTTACACTCTGGCCATTTTATTAGGCATAACTCTTAACACAAGATGTCTAATCAGCAAATGCATCAACTCAGTTTATTTATGCATGCAGACATGGTCAGGACAAACTGCTAAAGGTCAAACTGAGCGGCAGAACTGGGGAAGAAAGGTGATGAGAGTGATTTTAACTGGTGTGAATGTTGGTGTCAGATGGACTGGTCTGGGTATCGCAGAATCTGCAGAACTACAGACTTTCCCACTAAACCATCTCTAGGGTTTGCAGAGAATGGCCCTATTAAGATAAGCCAGAGATCGGAGGAGAATGATGTAAATGCTTCAAGCTCATAGGAAGACAAAACAAATTTAAATAAACACTAGTTCCAACAACACATTGACCCCTTGATGCACATGGGCTACAGGAGCAGAAGGCCACACCAAATACCACTCCTGTCAGATAAGAACAGGAAACTAAGTCTACAATTCACATTGACTCATCAACACTGGACAATCTAAGGAGCTTGGAAAGAAAAGTGTCTGGAATTCTTTGAGTTGCTTGAAGACGTTTCACCTCTCATCTGAGAAGCTTCTTCCGTTTTAAGGGTCAAATAGTGGAGTCCCAGATTTAAACCCAGTGGGAGTTTCCCCCCAAAGAGGGACAAAGGACCCCCTGATGATCCTCTACCTAATCACATGAGCCAAGGTGTGAAAGCAGGTGTGGGTCACAATCAGCCAGGGTTTCGGGTGGGTGAGCTCATTGTGAAACCTGGCCCCACCCTATCATCTGATTTCCTGAGGTCAGATGGCCCAGGATGTGAGTGGGCGTTAAGGCATCTGGGAAACTCCCACTGGGGGGAAACTCCCACTGGGTTTAAATCTGGGACTCTCCACCATTTGACCCTTAGAACTGAAGAAGCTTCTCAGATGAGAGGTGAAATACTTTAAGTAACTTAAAGAAGTCCAGACGCTTTTCTTTCCAAGCTTCTTAGACTACGTTGACCTGGATGACTGAGAACTTTCACAGACAACACTGGACAATAGAAGATAAAGAAAAAAAAGTTGTTTGGTCTGATGACTCCTTATTTCCAATGAGTGTCGAAGCTGTGATGTTCAGATTGTGGGGACAGAATTTGACATGCAACTCCGTCATGCTATTGTTCAGTATGGACAATCAATATGGGGCTATGCCTTAAAGAATTAAGGAAGTTCTGAAGGCAAAATGGAGTCCCACCCAGTGCTAACAAGATGTACTTAATAAAGAGGGTTACTTAGTCCATGTTACTTAAAAATACTGAATTGAACTAGAGATTTTGGCCCCATTTTTATCCCCATTAACCCACCATAAATCTTTAGTTTCCAGTTTTACTTTTAACAGCATTTTTGAAAAATATGGTTCAATTCATGTTTACAACAATATGTCACAAATGATTAGACTGCCACTGTCACTGGTCAGTTTATATAACCACATAAAAAACTTTAGCGCTAAAGAGTCATGAAAAAACAACAAAGATACATGACATGCAAAATGGTGCCTTTATTGTCCAGTGTATGAAGTGACAACCAATTCTTATTCAGCTTGCAGATTTAATGGTAGTAGTTAAGTAAAAACAAAACAAAAAACCCCCCCAAAAAAAACAACAACGACACATACACTAATAGAAACCAGACCATGCACTTTAGACTCAGTAGTGACACTGCCTCCTCTTCAAGTATGTTCTCAACTCCTCTTCTTCTCACCTACCACCTCTTCGACATTTTTTCTGGCTGCCTCTACTGTGTTTGTTCACTTAATAAGGAAGCTGTGAGACAGAGATAGATTAAAAGAAGTAGAGAAGGAAAGAGGGTAGAAAAAAACAAGGAGAGGGAAAAATAAGAGATATAAATAAAGTATTTCTTTGTCTAACCTTGTGTTACATTAAAAACATTTTCGTGAAACACAAAGCTAAAAGGAAAAAAGAAAAACACATTTGGAGTATAAACTGTTTCTGGAAGCATGTAAACAAGAAACATTTCTGAAACGGATTTGCATTTATGAAACAGAAATCTAACTGATGAATAGTTGAATTAGCCCTAAACATTTCTGTATGCCACTCTAACATAACATGGACTTAAGAATAAAAACAAAGCCACAATCAGACTTAAGTAATAGGAATTTAAAACTGTACTGCCGTATTTTTCATAGATAAGGCACAGCGGATTATAAGGCGCATTAAGTGAAAGAAAACAGTCAGATAAGTCAAACTTTACTCAAATCATTCTTCTTGCTTCCTCCACTTCTGTACTATTGATTCATTAATGTTGAATTCTCTGGCAGCTGCTCTATTCCCATGTTGTTGCAGTATATTAATGACTAACCTCATATTGTTGATGGATTATCTCAGTTGTTCTCCTGACTGAAGTTTGGTCCGTTTACAGCATCCTACCATGCGATTGCATTTGTTGCTATATCATGTTTAGGTGGAAACTAGTGAGCTAACTTCCTGCTAACTTGTAACTCCATTAAATTTAATAAATTCTGTTTTCATGGATGCCTGGATGTTAAACTTAATTGCTACACCTGGTAAAGTAACAACGCTGATCATTTTATTAAGGATGAAAGAATTTAGACAGTTTTTAACTCTCAGTGATGCCGCAGTGTTCTTTTGACTTTGGGACCTGAAGCGGCTGGAGTTTTGGACCCAGATTACTCTGCAAGGCTCCTGACTACGGTAGCCGTAATGCTCCGACAACCCATCAAGTGGTGCGGCTTCGTAGCTTACCAAAGTTGTGCTAAAACATTTTTTGACAGATTTGTGAATGCTGTGTGCCACATAAAATCTCTTCGAGGTCAATAAGCACGACCAGAATTTATTCATAAGGTGCATCGTCAATTTTTGAGAAAATTAAAAGATTTTAAATGCGCCTTATAGTGCAGAAAATACAGTATATGCGGCACTGTATGCAAAAATTGCCATAAATAATGCCACTTGAGAGACTTTTTTCATAAAAGTTTCTATCCTTGTAAAATGTTTTAATTTTTATGACATTTTTATATTTTAAATATAAAATATTAACTAATCAGTATATGACAAGTCCCAATACATCCATCCATATTTTAGCAACTTAAAAATGGACCCTCAGCTAGGCCTTTTCAGACTGTATTTTAAGTCAAGACCTTGCTACAGTCTTACAAACCACATCACATATATTTCCAGCGTATGTAAAATATTAGAAATAAGTTATTGAGTAACCAGTGGAGTCCAAGTGCATTTCAAAAAAAGAAAATGTGCAATTCCTTTAAACCCAACATTCAACTAGTACAAAGAAAACCCAACATTAAAAGTGAGAATCTTTAATAATACATGCTAATTCTGATGTATTTCACAATAACAAATAAAACCCTAACAATGAAAACACAGAGATTGTGCAGGCATAATAATATTTCTTTGAATTCGGTGATTAAAGCACTTAATAACAATGAAAGATTCATCGAATTGGAGGAATCGCAGTATGCAAACAATAGTGCCACAAACCTGATATTGAATGACGGCGCCTTAGATATGACTATATTAGAAACAGCTCTGTAGTAGAAATAACTAAATGGGCTCAGGAAAACCATTTCGGTGAATACCATTCATTGTTACATCCATAAATCCAAGGTAAAACTACCAAACCACTCTATCAAATATAAGCAAGATCAGGCAATGTTGCTATCCCCTGTGCATTTAAGATGGGATGGAACGAAATGGAAACTGTTTTTATGGTCTAAATTGAAACAAAACTTGAAATTCCTTTTGGAAATCATGGTCTCAGCAGACCTATAAAGAAAAGGTTTATCACTTTCATACCACAATAAAGTCTCAAGACAATCATTATTATATTTGAACTCCATCCACTGAACTAGAAGACTACAATTTGTGTCTTTTTAAAGGAAGAGTTCATAGTTCAAGCTTCTATTATTGTAAAGTATCTGCCTTGATGAAGACCCCTTGACATCCTGTTCAAAGGTGAGTTTCAAGAGTTTCAACAGCTAGGGGGTTTGGCTGCTGTAATATTTTAAAGCTGCTCACGGACGGATAAACTGAACCCAGACTCTGAAGAGTTGTGGGATATTTTCCGTTAAGCATTAAATCTATTATTATGGTGACCTTTAGCACACAATGGAATCAAATTGCTGTTGGTTGACTAGAAAATGGGTTTTAATGTAAAAGCGTGTTCACTACATGAGACCCTTTGGAGAAAAAACCCCATGAGGGATCTATGACTTTAACTATTTAATTGAGGAAACTTTTGTGTTATACTTTGTATTGAATATACTGCCTCTATGACTGATTCTTTGGCTCTGTGTCTTGTATATTTTGGAGAGAGTATTTTTGATTGAATAGCTGTCTTTAAATCAAGGCAGTAATTTGAACTGATGGATCTGTTTTGGCTCTGATTTTTGCATTGTGAAAGCAAAAACTTTGCAGTGATTTTATGTCAGCTTCAGTGATTTTCAGATTCATTGTTTGCTTGTTTATTGCGCTTGAATAATTGTTGAGCTGTGGTGGAAGCATCTTTACAGTGGTGTGTGGTTGCTATAGTTACCTGTAGGGGTATCCATGGTACTTGGACCTGAAGATGGAGAGCAGGAAACTAAAGAAAAACACCACCAGGCCAAGGCCAACCAGGCAGATGACTGCAAGAAGACAAAGACAGACTTGTTTTACTGTGCATTACTGGTTAGAAGTCTTGTGCTATAATATCATTAACAATATTTCATTACACAACGACCTCTAGATTTTAAGTTACTACAAGCACATTTTATTCTTACACATTTTCAAATTCATGACACCCTAATATGTTCTTTTATAATAACTTGAAAAAGGCCTGAGATTATTATTTTTCTTCTTGGTTAAAGGCATTCATTTCAAGCATTCCATGCCCAATATAAACACAGAGGCAAGTGTTTCTCTGATCCATTTTCAAATTGAATATGCTTACAGGATTTAGACATACCACACACTAAAAGCATCTTTTTATCTGCATGTTGGTAGTTTACATGTATAAACACAAATTTATAAGCGGCTAAACACAAAAACATACAACTCACTGGTAACATAACATGATAATAGAATATTACTAGAAAGGGCATATAAAACACAAACTGCCTTGACATTATGAAAAAAGTCTCCTTTAGCCTTTTTTCTTTAAAAATAATCCCTTAAAGTATGTGCTACTGTCTCTTTGTCGTGATAAACCCTGCTGGGTTACAGAAAATTATCTTTGAAGCCATTATCATCATATTTCCTCAGTGGCTATTCTAAAGTGAAATATACATAAGCATGACCTTTTATCTGCTGAGGAATTATCACTGTATGTGCAAGTGTATGAGTGTATGCACACCCCTGTGCAGTGGCTAATCCCTAAGAAGTACTGTGTTAAATTAAAACTGTCACCACCGACTGATATTGTTAATCAGGGATTAGGATGAGTACCTCTCCTGGAGACTAAATAGCGAGATATGTTCTTGTCCTTACACGGGGCACACACACACGCACGGGGTGTGTGTGCGTGTGTGTGCGTAAAGGAGAATTAGAGTGTTAGAGAATAAGAGGGTGAGTGTGGATGCACGAGAAAGTTGACATCAAAACATTTGGCTGGTAAAATATAAGATGTACTGTATAAGACTACATTTGCTGTTGTGATATTTAAGAGAGCAAGTGATATTGCACCCCAAATTCCCCCAAATCTGGGATGCTGTGTAATAAAAAAAAAATAATGCAATTATTTGCAAATCTTATAAACCCATATTTTTTTTTCACAGAACATAGAAAACCTATCAAATGGTTAAATTGAGACAATTTATTATAACAAAAATTTGAGCTCATGTTGAATTTTATGGCAGCAACATGTCTCAAAAAGTTTGGACGGGGCAACAAAAGGCTAGAAAGGTAAATGGCACAAAAAAAGAAACATCTGGAGGAACATTTTCCAGCTAAATAGGTTAACTGGCAACAGGTCAACAACATAATTGGCTATATGAAAAGTGTGTCTTAGAGAGTTTCTCATAAGTAAAGATGGGCAGCGTTTCATCAATCTGGAAAAAAATTGCATCTACAAATTGTGCAACAATTTCAGAATATTGTTCCTCAACGTAAAATTATCATCTATGGCAAATAATGTTATCGAACAGCTCTGAAAATATGCAGAAATCTCTGTGTGCAAGGGACATTGCCTGCAAACCTCTCACTCTCCGGTGGAGCTGCATTAGAAAAGCTATGATTCTGTCACAAAAATCTCTGCATGGGCTCAGAAACATCTATTGTAAACAGGTTTACACAACCCTGTTTTTACATTACTCTGATCATTTTGTTTATTCTACTTGCATTGCTCTGTCAATATACTGCTATGCTAATAGGGCACAAAACACTTTAACATTCCATTTGCACAAAGTACATTTTCAGTTATTTAATTTAAAATTTCAGATTTTTAATTTAAACATTACTTTACTTAATGTTTCTCTTTTGCACAGTCAAGGAGCCGTTCAGGACACACCACTCTTATGACTATGCATAAGACAAATAAAGAATCTTGAACATCTCCATCGCCTGTGATATCTCCATGATATCCACAAATGCAGGTTAACACGACATGCTGCCGTGTTCTCTAGGGCAAAGCTCATTTAAATGAATGGAGACAAAGTGGGAAACTGTTCTGTGGTTACATGAATCAAAAATTTGAAACTCATTTTGGAAAACATGGACCGAGCATACTGTGGATTAAAGAGGAGATGGACTATGCACCTTGTTATTAGCACATTGTTTGAATCTCTGATTCTGAGGGGGTGAATAAATGCCAATGGAATCAGCAGCTTGCACATCTGGAAATGCATCACAAATGCTGAAAGGCACATACTGTATGTTGCTTTAAAACTTGTTCGTTTCCATGCATCAAAATTATGTTAAACCCATTACAGCATGTATCACAGCTGAACTGACCTACCTGCAGTCCGGACCTTTCACCTGTTGAAAATCTTTGGTGTGTTATGAGCCCCCCACCAAAAATAAATAAATTCAAGAAAAAGTTGGCACAACATTCATTTCCTACAATTCCAGCAATTGGTCCCCTCACTTCCCGGATGGTTACAGGCCGTTGTTAAAGATGAAGGGATGTTATACCCTGATAAACATGGCCCTGTCCTACCTTTTTGGAGATTTGTTGCTGCCATCAAATTCAAAATGACTAAATTTTAAAATTTAAGCCTTCAGATTTGACATTTTCCATTGTGAATAAAATGTTGGTTGAAATTTACAAATCAGTGCATTCTCTTTTTATTTACGTGTTATAAAGTGTCCCAACTTTTTTCAAAGTGAGAATGCATACTGACGACCTAGTGCATTGACCACACGGTACAAATCACATGCTCACAGCACTGAAGACAGGGGGCATCTGTCACAATGGTAAATGCAAGGTATTTAAAGGTAAACAGTTTTTTAACCTTAGTTTAAAAAAACTTGACAGTGTTTTTCTCATTCACCTATTCTCACTCTCACACACACACACACACACACA
>NW_024582973.1:264993-271055 GCF_018398535.1 Haplochromis burtoni | reverse complement strand
CACACACACACACACACACACACACACACACACACACACACACACACAAAACTTGGGATTCACTGTTTTCCCCAAGAGTAAGGGGAGATGCTAGAGACTGAGCTGCTAAGACTGCGAGTGGTGGAGAATCCCCTCTACCTTATGTTCCTTTTGAGGTCAAATAAGGAATATACTGATGCCCAGTTGATGAAAATATCCAAGTACTATATTATAGAAATGTGCTACCAAATGACTTAATTGAAAATAATGTATATTTTACATAGTCTGCACAGAAAGTGCATGTGTCCTTGCTCTTCCAGGGTTGCAACATCCACATATACAGTGGGAACATCAGAACGTCTGTGTATCTTCATTAAGGGATGCATTTCCCTTACCTCATCAATTATGACTGAGAGATCTTAGTATGCATCCACGGATAATGATACACACACGAGGCATGCAAGTATGCCAAGTGATTTATGACCTTGGCGAAATGACAAGTTGTTTAAACTGAATGATTTCCCTCAGCGACAAAGGTGGTAATCCCTCTTTTGACTGTATGACTTGGCTCAAATTACAATATATTGGCATGGTAAAAATAAATTTACATTTCCCAAGCAAGAGGAAGTCAATAAACATATTAAGTTAAGCCTATTTAATTAGGAGGAGAAAATGAATAGACTGTAAAGCTAAATGATTCCTCATGTTTTCGGCAGCCAATTGCTAATCAAAGAATAAACTGTGAAGTGACTCCATCAGAAGATACAATCACACATAAGTCACTGACTTTACAACAAACCAAGCAGATAGAATAAAAGCCTCCTCCCCCCATTACAAAAATATAATTGTTCACAGTGATTTCTTTTTGTTCACTAATATATTCTTTACTGGGGTAGGCTGGGGACAAACATCTTGGCTGGGCCAAACCAAATAATGAGAAAAGCTTCTTTATCTATATTACATGTGGATAATTCCAAGTCTGACTTAATAGAGTGACAGCAGGGTGTTGTAAAGAGACAAATGGGAGAGAGACAGAACCACTTCATTCTTCAGACACATGCTACATACACCTATTTGTATTTTTAAGGAGAAGCATTGATGCTACAGTAGTGTAATGGCCCCAAACAGACCTCGAACAAGCTGAAAACCGAAGAAGAGTCAAATAAGTATTTGTCTTTTGGGAACAGCTGAAGTCAAGACAAAGCTAATTAACTATTTAAGCTCAAGAAACTACGAAACACTGCAGTACTGACTGGATAAGATACGTGATCAGGTTTTGCACAAACTCTTTGCTGTCATTAGACCAAAACAGTGTTGCCCCAATTTGATAGCATATTATTTTTATATGGCAGATGATCTCCTTTGGTGACCCCTAAAGGTAGCAGCTAAAAGACAAAAGAAAATCAACCCCCCATAATTAACTTACATTTGAAGAAAACAATATGGTCATTTTGGCCTTTGATTCAAAGTTGGCATCACCCCATTTCCTGTACTGTGTTCCATTTTTTCCACCCCCTCCTTGAATAAATCCCAATCTATTAAATGACTTTGATACACACGTGTTTTTCTGTAAATTGCATAGAAGATTTCTGTAAGCACTAAAATTCTTGTGTTTCATTATAATGTAATCCTCATAGTGTGGTTCCTTTAATTTATGTAAATTAGTAGGTAGTATTTCTACAAAAGAGGCTGAATTGAAGTAGTCGATATACAAAAAATACTGCTGGAAATTATGGAGTCCTCTGCAGTGTGCGCATAATATGTTGTCATTTTACAGGTGATAATTAAGTGTGCCACCTACGCATGTGCCTGATGAGAAGGCCCTGATGAGAAGCATGAACAGAGACTTTGCCTCCTCCTGTGTCTTATGTTTTACGGAGTCGTGGCTCAGTGAGAACATCCCAGACTGCGCGCTCAAGCTGGAGGGCTTCCATCTGCTGCGCGCGGACCGGCAGGCCGCTCTCTCCGGTAAGTCCAAAGGTGGAGGTCTCTGCTTCTACATCAATAGTGGCTGGTGCACAGATGTGACAGTGATTGCTCAGCACTGCTCTTCCTCTCTGGAATATCTTTTTATCCACTGCAAACCGTTTTATTCTCCGCGGGAGTTTGCTTCATTCATCCTGGCCGCTGTTTACATCCCGCCAGACGCAGATGCGCAGGCAGCTCAGTGCGCACTCGCGGAGCAGATTCTCCACATGGAGCGGACATTCCCGGACTCTCTCATCATTGCTCTTGGGGACTTTAACAAAGCCAATCTGAGCCATGAGCTTCCCAAATACAAGCAGTATATTAAATGCCCGACCAGAGAGGAGAGGACATTAGACCACTGTTACAGCACGATCAGCGGGGCCTATCGCGCGGTGCCCCGCGCTTCACTCGGACTTTCTGACCACGTCATGATCCACCTAATCCCCGCGTACAGACAGAGGCTGAAGCTCTCCAAACCTGTCGTGAGGACTAAAAAACTGTGGAGCAACGAGGCTGTGGAGGAGCTTCGCACGTGTTTGGAGTCTACAGACTGGGACACAATGAAGGCTGCTTCTAACAGCTTGGACGAGTTTACGGACACTGTCACCTCCTATATCCACTTCTGTGAGGACAGCATTGTGCCATCACGCACCAGGGTGAGTTATAACAATGACAAACCCTGGTTTACTCCTAAACTCAAAAAGCTGTGGCTGGAAAAGAGAAAGGCGTTCAGAAGCGGAGACAGGGACTGCTACAGAGAGGCCAAGTACAGGTTCACTAAAGAAGTGGACATTGCTAAACATCAGCACTCTGAGAAGATGCAGCAGCAGATCTCAGAGAATGACTCGGCCTCTGTGTGGAAAGGTTTTAGGAATATCACAAACTACAAGCCTAAAACCCCCCACTCCACTGATGACTTGCTCTTGGCCAACACCCTTAACGACTTCTACTGTCGTTTTGACGAGCCATCAGGCAGCCTTCACACCTCCAACGGCCCCAACAATAGAGGCACTTTGGACACTCATTCCCCCACCTCTCCCCCCTCCACTAGAGCCATCACCACCTTCAAACACTTCACCTACAACACCCCCCTCCTCACCCCACACAAAAGAGGATTTCACACCACCTCCTCCCACCACAACTCTTCATATTCATGAAGCAGATGTGAGGAAGCAGTTTAAGAACCTGAATGCTCGGAAAGCTCCCGGCCCAGACGGCGTGTCTCCTGCCACCCTCAGACACTGTGCAAACGAGCTGGCCCCAGTGTTTTCTGGCATTTTCAACTCCTCACTGCAGGCATGTCATGTGCCTGCCTGCTTCAAGTCCTCTACCATAATCCCTGTCCCCAAGAAACCTAGGATCACTGGACTAAATGACTACAGACCCGTGGCTCTGACATCTGTGGTCATGAAGTCTTTGAGCGCCTAGTTCTCTCCCATCTCAAGGACCCTCACGGCCCCCCTCCTGGACCCCCTGCAGTTTGCATATAGAGCCAACAGGTCTGTAGACGACGCCATCAACATGGCCCTACACTTCATCCTGCAGCATCTGGACTCCCCAGGAACCTACGCCAGGATCCTGTTTGTGGACTTCAGCTCTGCCTTCAACACCATCCTTCCAGACCATCTCCGAGAGCAAGCTTTCCCAGATGAATGTGCCTGATCCCATCTGCCGGTGGATCACTGACTTCCTGACGGACAGGAAGCAGCATGTGAGGCTGGGAAAGAATGTCTCGGACTCCCGGACCATCAGCACCGGCTCCCCTCAGGGCTGTGTTCTTTCTCCTCTGCTCTTCTCCCTGTACACCAACTGCTGCACCTCCACCCACCAGTCTGTCAAGCTAATCAAGTTTGCAGATGACACCACCGTTATTGGACTCATCTCGGACGGGGATGAGTCTGCCTACAGGAGGGAGGTTGAACGTCTGGTGTCCTGGTGCAGCCACAACAACCTGGTGCTGAATGCCCAGAAGACAGTGGAGATTATTGTGGACTTCAGGAAGCACACAGCTCCCACTCCCCCCCATCATCCTGACTGACACCCCCATCACCTCTGTGGACTCATTCCGCTTCCTGGGTACCACCATCACCCAGGACCTGAAGTGGGAGCCCACCATCACCTCCGTCATCAAGAAAGCCCAGCAGAGGATGTACTTCCTGAGGCAGCTGAAGAAATTCAACCTGCCAACACGGACGATGATGCAGTTCTACACTGCAATCATCGAGTCCATCCTCACCTCCTCCATCACCGTGTGGTACGCTGGAGCCACTATCAGGGACAAACAGAGACTGCAGCGTGTTGTGCGCTCTGCTGAGAAGGTGATTGGCTGCAGACTCCCATCTTTGCAGGACCTGTACACCTCCAGGACATTGCGGCGTGCAGCTCGGATCTCAGCTGACCCTTCTCACCCTGGACACAGTCTGTTTGACCTGCTCCCCTCAGGCAGGAGGCTCCGGTCCATTCGCACCAGAACCTCTCGCCATAAGAACAGTTTCTTCCCCTCTGCTGTTGGACACATGAACAATAACCATGACTGTTCCCACGCCACTAACACATGACCCTACGCTGTGTTCACTGCTATCATTCCATGTTTGGCACTGATCACCACCTGCACTCATGTATATATCTTTCTACGTAGCACTCTTAATTCTTATCTCATGTATATATCTCATGTATATCTCATGCATCATATCTTTCACGTAGCACTTTTAATTCTTATCCCTACTTTTATTTTTTCCATGTCTATTTAAGTGTTATTTATGACACCATGTTTGCACTGAAGCACCGCAGCAATTTCCTAATGTTGTAAACCTGCTCAACATTTGGCAATAAACCCCCATTCTGATTCTGATTCTGATGTTTGTGTCTCTATGTATGTAGAGTGGTATGTGTTTGTGTGATATTGGAAAATCAAGTCTTGATGTTGTTAAAAAAATATTATATTTTTAAATGTCAAGCTTTAACATCTGAAGAAGTACTCAGGGTTGATACTCTTTCCCTTAGATATTTAGAGTGATCATTTAATATGGGACCTCACAAAGACAAGTGAAACACTTTTTTGAGTTGGTTTTTCATCACATTAACTCTAATTAAATCCCCTAGTGTGTAACCGTGTCTATGTGTTTGAGGTAATTACCAGAGAGGTCATCTAATATCCATCTCCCGCCATAATCTACAAATTATCCTCAAACTCTTGTAAAATATTAAGGGCTGTTTAGAGGCTTGCACTAATTTTCTGATATGATACCCAGTTTGAAGCATGCAGTCTGGTACAAAAAGTACCAGAGAGGAGAGCTCTATCTTAAAATGTATTTATTTAAAGTAAATATTGCAGGTGTAAATACTATGATAACTGCCAACTATTAGATGAAACCTAGGAGAAAGACATGTAAATTACTTCCATATTATCATCAATTTAATATGCATATTTAAGCAAATACACACTTTAGAATGAAGTAATAGTGACAATATGTACATATACTTAATATGGAATTATTATAGTCAAGTGACCACTTTGCATCTGTAATGTATCACAATCATAAGACTCCCAGACATTCATGTGAGGTCAGGGACCATAATTTCTTCCTAAAAACATGCTCCACTTTTTAGTACCACACCAAACCAAAGGTATGATCAAGGTGATTAAATAAATAGTCAAATGTGTGCACACCAAGCAAAAGTCCCCAAGGGGTGAAAAGTGAAGCACACATTATAATGTATTGCCAAAAATTGCAACTTCTCTAATCACAACTTGAGGATGGCTGCAAAAGTGAGTCAATCTTCAGACTTCTGCTTTCACTGCAAATAAAATGGGTCCATAGCCTGGTGCAGACTGGAAGTGTTACAAGCATTTTAATAAAATTACTAGAATTATATTACAAATAGCATGGAAAATTATGGTGCTTAGCACATCTAAGAAGTATGTGCTTAAATTTTGGTAAGCAAAATTGATAACATCCAAGCCTCTAATCTAAATATTAAACTAGTAGCTTTAAAAATCGAACACAGCTGCAGCCAAAACATCCTTTTTTAGTCTAAAACCAATGATTTACCTCATGGTGTGCATTTAAAGCTAAGGGGTTTCTTCCCCCCCTTCTCACCGTCTCTTCTCCCCT
>NW_024582973.1:262871-264448 GCF_018398535.1 Haplochromis burtoni | reverse complement strand
TTGGTTTTCTTTCTCTCCCTCTCTTTCTTTCATTCTTTCTCCCTGTCCTATCCCCCAGTCATGTCTGTCCCGTTTGTAGCAACTGAAAATAAAATAAATTCATAATTATAATAAAGGTCAATCAAATGGACCAATATGGCAAGGCCATGATGATCCACTTGGTAAAATAAATCCGCTTGGCATCTTTCTTGGCCTTAAGACAACAATTCTGATGGCTAAAGATCCAAACGGGACACAAAAAAAAAAAAAAAGAAAATTAAAACCCCTTCGGAGACATATTGTACCAAACGACTCACGGACCGGTACCGGTCCGAGGCCCGGGGGTTGGGGACCGCTGATGTAGGCTCTCCACAAGCTTGGTTGTCTGTTCTTTGTGTGTTTTGATTAAAGAATGTTAGCTACCACTCACCGCTCGTCTGCAGGCTTTATTTAATGGAAAACTTCCACAACAAACCTAAATCTTAAAGATGAAAGGAGTTACAAATTGTAATCCCAGACTCGCCTTAAATGTGATCAATGAAGTGCCCTTTACAAATATAATACAAACTGATCAACATTTACTATTAGCCTCTACTCCACCTGACATGAAGTTTCAGATAATTGAGTGTATCATTTGACTATATATATCCAGAATCAGGTATGATATAATCTTTATTTTTTTTATCTCATAGTTTGTGCTTTGTCCTAGTGTCTTTATGTCTTTTTTTTAAACTTCACCACCCAGGTGGTTACAGCAGATGGCTGTCCAACCTTGGGTCTGGTTCTACCATGTCTTTGTGTTAAAAGGCACTACTTCCTTCCCACTGTTACAGAGTACTTGCTTGTAAAAAAGCCTACTTTTTGGGCTTTTCAAACTAATATTGCATTCTTTAACCTTGAAGTGACTGTTGTTTTGAAATTGCATCATATAAATATAGCTGAACAGAAATTCTATTGATCCTGCTCTGGTATAACCCATGCTCTTATAGTTGTGTTATATTGCTGGGGGAATGTGTATTTTTAATTTATTCTGAGCGTTATTATGTGACATCTATTTAGCATTTTACGTACATTAATTTAACTTTAATTGAATACCAATAATTTCCGTAAAACGTTTCCCACAACACTACTTTTAACAGTTCTCAAGTTAATACTTTTTAACTTTCAGGTCATAACTGAACTGTGGCATTAAACTTCTTTACTTGCAAATTGCATAGTTGGTGGCTGCATAATTACTTGCTGCTTAGTAAATCAGATGTTAATTCCAGACAGACTGCGAGTGTAAATTCAGTAATTATCAGTATTTTTTTTTTTTTCACCCATTGTTAATTGCAAAGATCATAGACGGATCCAGCTGGATACCATTAGCATTTCCATTAGTTTCTGTTTATGTGATGTTCATGTAGATTAAGAACATATTTTGCATGAATGAGTTTTTTTCTATAAAGTCACAGAAAATTAACTTTTCAAGTTTATTAGTGATACCTGAAACATATTCAATATAAGGGACGCAAGTATGCCACAGCTCCAATGTATTTAGTTTCAGTTAGACAGATACATATGCGCGCGCGCACACACACACACACACACACACACAC
>NW_024582973.1:234444-261521 GCF_018398535.1 Haplochromis burtoni | reverse complement strand
ACACACACACACACACACACACACACACACACACACACACACACACACACACACAAGAAAATAACATAAGAGTAATAAGAGTAATAACATAGCTAGTATTTTTGAAAAACAAGTCTTTGTCTGTGCTCATGTAGAACATGCATAAAGTGAAATTATTAATAACACACAGCTGCAGAAAGACAAATCACTTTAATCCTAACTGCAAAAAGTAATTTGCAGTTAGGATTAAACTTTAATAATTGTGAACAATTCATACAATACTCATACAATATTGTAAACACTTATATATTACAGAAGCAAACATTTTTTCATTCAACACCTGAGCTGTTTTTAAATCACTTCAAGCACAGGCTCACATGGCTTAGGGCCTAATTACAGATTCTTCTCTCTAGCATGCTCTGCATACAAATGCACATAACTAGGCAAAGCCTGATGGGGTGCACAAACAAAGACTGCCACATGGGAACATACAGGGGAAAAACTAAGGTATTATCTTGACGTTGGGGTAAAAGATATGGCATGCTGGTGCGACACAAAGACAAGATCTCAAAGTACAGCAAGGTGGCTGTTTGGGTGGCTATACAGAGTGTCACAAAAATTATTATAATTATAGACCAATCTGCATTGATATAAAGTTTCCATCATGTCAAAGCAACCACTGCTCTTACAAGGAGCAACTGAACTTGAAAAAGACTGTAGCAGGGCTGAAACTATTAAAAAAACAAACCAATAAACAAAAAAAACAAAAACAAAACAGTCCCTTGGCCTGCAGGCATCCTACACCTTCATCAGTCTATAGTAACAAACATTATGAATATGTGAACCTTAGATTATGAAATAAAAGCATATTAACTATGCAGTAGCTACCTGTAGGAGAGCTGTTTTAGAAACACAACTAAAACAGGTCTTTGTTTGTTGGATATTTTTACTTTTAAATTCTTTGCTTTGTTTAAAGAATATAAAATGTCATTTTGAACAGTCACACCATGTTTGATAAACAATATAAAGCCCTGGAAACATAACAAATTAACACTTGTTTAACACTTCATTCGCACCAATATTAGTTGCAACTTTAGTATAACTAATAACCACCACGATGCTAGACAGTCTACAAATAAATAATACCATCAAGGAAACATTTAAATGAGTATGGTTTTGTAGCTTAATGTGGTAACTGTTTCTGCATGCATAAATTAAGGATTAAGCAAGATTACATTCTTCTATGATGCTCATAAAATGTGCTCACTCCACCTGCATTAACAACAAAGGTAGCTGTGTTACCATTTCAGCAGGTGCGTATGTTTCATTTAGGTGTAATCAGATGGGCAGAAGATTGACAAAAAAAAACAACAAAAACCCCGTGTGACCATGGACAAATAAATATAGCTTTGCAGCAGGTGTGACCTTGGACCTGTTATTTCCTATGGGGGTGAACAGAACAGCTAGGAATGAATGGTATCATTACCCACACACATACAGAAGCCCCACTGCAAGTACACATGGGTATACAAGCAGACAGAAGTAAACAAATACAAACAGAAAAATATATCCTGCCAAACAAGACCCCAAGAAAATACATGCAAAGACACACTCAATCATGAGCTGTTGGAATTTGGAACAAATCAGGCAAGGAGAAAAGTTGAAAAGAGGACAACCCATTGTCTTTGTATTGTGAATTTCTTCAGTCCAACAGAAAGGCCTTAACAGAGATTTTTGACTTTGTTGGAGGGAAAAAAGTCAAATAAAAACAAAAGGGAACACTCTTTCAAACATAAAAAGTTCTCAAAGGTGCTGTGGGTGAGGAAATGGTGCTTTAAAGGAATCTGCTGCCAAGATGAGCTGCTGGACATTTCATGGAGATATATTACTCTAGATGATTAGCATTTTGCAACATGTGACACACAAACAAGAACAATTTAATTAAAGGATACTCAGAAGAAGGATGATGTGAGACTCTGCCACAAACTGTGCCTGACTGCTGCCATGAATATAACTCTGGGGGGGAAGAGAAAGAGAAGAAAACAATGTCAGTTAAGAATTTTCTTTTCAGCTAGTAATTCAGTCACTAACAAACTCAATAAAACTTCTATAATAAACAAAAGGACACGGTGGGATTGTGGTTCTGGAATTATTTTGTATTACCACACAGTAATGCTACCAGTTCTTTGAAGGGCTAAACTGAATCATCAGATAAAACCACATTCATAGTTTAGCCTGTTTAAAACTAACTTCAGTTGTGCTCCCAGACAGCAGTTGTATACTCTTTCTGCAGTGTCCATGGAGCGTTTCTACCAGCTGGCAGTGTATTATAAATGCACTAGACAAATAAGCAAATAAACCTTAAAAATAATTAAGTAAAATCTTCCCCAATGTGACGTTCTGAGGGTGGCATAAAATGCATCATAGACAGGACGAACAGAATTTTAAGAGACCCGTCACTAGTGTTTTAATAAATGAATAGAAAGTGGGGATCTGAGTGGAGAAGTAATTGTATTTAATTGTATAAATTGTGTTGCTTGAGTATGTTTCTAGATCAGAATTCATTAATGTGTTTGTTCATATGACTCAAGCCTGAGGAATTATCCATGTGGTGTGTAGGTGTATAGAAAGGGTACATTTTTCATGCAGTGGGCAGAGAGGTCAACCTAAACCTACATTACCGATCACACACACATACACATATGATTGCTCTGAATGAGAATTGCTATGTTTTATGCAGTCTGCCAAAGCTAAACTTCCCACTTCAGTACAATCTTCTCTAAATGTTGAATTAATTGTACTTTAAAATCTTTCAGAATGAATCAAATACAAAACAATAAAAAAACAAAATGGAAATAGTACAGGGTCATCAAATCTAACCGTTCCAGAAACAAAAATTATAATTATCCTGATTTCTGTGCATTTCAGACACTTTATGATCAGAATCATTGACATCTAATAAACTGATCTTTTTTCCACTATAACTTATAGCCATCTAAACCTGATGATATGCTTGGATCAATGTCCCCGCTGAAGCTCATACTTCATTGAGATTCGAAGCAAAATGCTGGGATTCCAGCTCCTGTGCTAAGATGTCAGAGGTCTACTTTGACTAACATCTGTCTGTTAGAGAAAAAGAAGCAGACAAAATGAGGGTCTGAGGAAAGGAAACAAACAGAAGAAGGGAGAAAGTCTTTCAGAGTGTTTAACATTGTTGAATCCCTGCAGATTATCAGTGTCTAGGCAGATCAAGGGTCTGCTTTTCCACTTGACTGGTGTAGTGTTCATTCCTTTTCTATCAGACAAGAATAAGTATGGAAAGATGAATAGAAGATGACAAAAGAGGTGGAGTAGAGGGTGGACAGCTTTTTCTTGCTTCAGTGGAGAGAAGTGAAGAATTTTTGCACTTGAAAGCAGATAAAAACAATGAGGCCTCAGTGCTGAAACAGATCCTTTTGTTTTCGGTATAAACCTGTTATTCTCTATTAGCTAGGGTTTTTTAAATTATTTTCGGCATTCTTTTCTTGCTGACTAGAAAACAAAGCTCATGTACTAGAACAATGGGAAACTGTTTGGAAATTTTCCTTACATTCCTAATCAGTACATTTGAAACTGGAAGGGGAATTTTGGTTCAGCAGTGGTAGCACTTTGGATAACTTCGGACTGCCTGTCTACTTGCAGTGAACGGCTCTGGGGCAGTGGCAAAAATATGTGGTGCATCTGGTCTGTAGTCTCCTCTTCCTAGTGCTGTTATTAGTCCATCCATCAGTGGCAGAGAAGAGAGAAGTTGTAACATACAAAGAGCTGAAGTGAAGCTGAGTGTTAAAAACAACGAAAAGTCTCCACCGCAGCTGCTGTCTGTACTTCTTTGAGGTTTTTGCCCCTCCTCAGACATCTCCACATAGACAACAGAACAGCAGATAGTGGCTTGCACCTTCACCATTCCCTAACTTCCCTGTTTTGTGTCAATAGAAAAAGCAATTTGCATTTGCTGGTGATGATACTAACCTAATACTCATATAACAAAATGAAAAATAAAACGACAACTATAGAATACACCATTTGTGAAATACTGTAAACTCTTAATATCATGTTTACCTATTAGATGGGCACTGTGCCAGATATATTGACACTTACACTGTGATAAACCCATTTCAGATGACGGGGGTACTTTAAATCCATGATTTGCCCCCTTTAAAAGGTTAAAGCTTTTGCTTGCTAAGTTGATAATTGACCCATCACATGAGTTTCAACTGATAACCTCTGTAAGACATAGTTCAGACCAGGATATGCAAAACAAACAATCTCTAGCTGCCTTTTGTCCTTACACCTACATAAGCTTTTTGAATGAACTTCTGGTGTATTTTTCAGTTAACTGTAGAGCTCTTCATTTTAATACCCACTAAGAAGCCCACTCACATTTTCAGGAGACTATTAGTTAAGCTCGTTAAGTACACACAACAGTATGAAGGGGTTAAAAAAAAAAACTGTCACAATGACAAAACAAATTAAACAAGTCCTAGAAAGTTTGGGAAACCACACACTGAAAGTAATAGGTGCGTCAGTAACCAATGGGGATTTTTCTTTCATTACTGGAACTTAAAAAAAACCCTCCAAACAACAAAAAAAACCACATCCATACCATTGTTCCACTTGCTACATGTTACCCTTAAGCACAAAACAAGTCAATGCTTGGCGGATAAAACATTCTTCAATCCATGGTTGGGCACTTCCAATTAACCTGATGTATTAAAATGTAGCTGTTTAATTCATTAATGTGCGGAGCAGAACATTGTGTGCATGTTTCAGTGTACGTAGCTAAACAGGTGTCCACAAAACACGTAAGTAAATGTTTGTAAATTAAACTGCTTAGAGAGAACAGCCTTTTGAGACATTTTGTGTGGCTTTTGTGTGAGTGTGCGTTAATCAGAAGGATTTACCTCAAAGTGATTTGGGGTATAAAAGCAGCAACCTTTAGTCTTCATGTTGCTGAGATAATAAAGACATTTAAATGAGCTAATGCAGAAGTCACATCTTGTAACTTTTTCTCTTACTTAAAAAACAAAAAACAAACAAAAGCAACCCCTCCAAAAACTAAATCCCATTCTCTGATCTATATAATCTATATAATAGATCAATGTACTTGGTGCCATTAACTAAATTTCTCTTATATTGTAAGGTTTGCAATATTATATGGTTATATTTCAAGCAAAATCCCACAAAAAGGTCAAAACATAATATTAGTCATTTGCTCAGTTCTGCTTCAGGTCTATCTGTTGCTGCTCAGTGCAATACATAGAAACCCTCACCCTGACATACTCCATAATCTGTGGAGTATGCCTAATATACAGAAACCCTTGTTAACATTTTTTGTTTTAAATATTTCTTGTTTTTACTTTTGTTTCATTTTTTTAAATACACAAGAAAAAAACTATTATATGATCGCTGGTGCGATTCTGGTGCACAGCATGCTGACACATACATTTTCTCCTTTTTAAATAGGCTCACAATGGCTTGCCTGCATAAATTTAGACAGGTTCATGCTGGGGAGCGTCTGGTACAACTGCAGTCTACTACTGCTCCAATTAATCTGATGGATTAGTTTCTTGCTTTTTGGAGGGTTTTTTGGGTTCTTTTTTAAGACTGCCATGTCTGCAAATTAGGTTAAAACATTGTCTTGTATAAACAAATGATTTAAGTTAGATAGAGTGGTAAATAAAAGTTGGACATGCGGCCCCACTCTGTATAGACAAGTTACATAAAAAATAACATATTCAATCGATCAATAGCTTGGGTATACATGTGATAACATTCTTCTTCAACAAGAATGAAGATGTGCACAGCAGTATATGCTGACTATGTTCATGGACCCATTTGAAAACACGGATATTAAAATCATCATTATACAAGAATAACCATCTGTAACATTATGACAGAAATTATGTATTTGCACTCATGTAAGTATAAAATATTGATTCACATTTAATATACATTTGTTTAGCCCAGCTTCTGAAATAACAGGTTATATATGAATCAGCCTTCAATTACAGACAGGCTTTCATTTCCAAATAACAGCTCTGGTGAATCCTCAAATTAAATTCTACATGAGTTTGAGAATGGCTGAGTGCATACAGTACATACACAACGTTTGGCAAACATTTAAATGCACAAACTCCAGAACTGCTGTAAATTTTCTGGGGGGGTTTTTGAGTTGGGAAAATCTTTCTTAACCACATGCACAGGAATAATCAAAAGCAGTAATGCCACACACTAATTGTGTTAAAGTTTTGCAAAATAAAACACACAAAAAATAAATTACATAACTAAAACATGTCTCCAACTTCACACTTTGTAACCATTTCAAATGAACACCTCTATTACTTTAGTAAACAGAACGCCCTCAAGTTAAGGAAACAGTGGTATAGGAACAGCATTATTTATTTGTCGTGACCATGCCCGGCTATTGTCAGAGACCCAGCTTTGGGCTTCAGTTTATTTATTCATTTATCTTTTAATGAATGTATTTACTTTCAGGTAATGGCACAGACACAGACTAAAATCAGGTATACATATACATATACATATATGTATATATACACATATATGTTCCCACCAATTGAGCATTGCGTGGCACATCTGACATACTGTTTTACTTTTGTCCATGACGCACTTACCATCAGGGTCATGCTTCACATGAAAACCAAGACAGTTTCAAACGCCAGATCTGAATGAGGGTGGGGGAGGTTCAATTTGCCATGTTGCAACGAGCTTAGCTTCTGTCTTGCTAGCTTGCGCTGCGCTCAGTGGATCTGCACTCGACAGTGCAGCCTAGGCGGAGTAGTCGAACGCAGATCCACTGAGCGCTCAACACAGACAGCATCGTCAGAAGAAAAGTTGATAAAATAAATTTAAAAAAAATGTGTATTGTTCGATACATATGCGTACCGAACCGAAAGCACTGTATCGAACGGTTCAATATCGATACGAGTATTGTTGCACCAAAAAAAAAATAAAATAAAATAAAATATATATATATATATATATATATACACACACACACACACACACACACCATTCAAAGAGGAATGCCCTGCAGCACATAACAACTTAATGTCTTAACAACAAGAACTGAAAGCATTTAGAGGTGATTTATTCACAGCCGCTGTGAGACTGGTTAGGTTCATTGAACCCTTCATTTGAACAAATATGATAGTCTATTTAAGGGATTCAGGTAATGCTTTAAAATCTCATTATCTACTCAGTGTTTATGCAGTTCAGTGTTTACGCACTCCGTGGAGAGTTCAGTTTAATTACCCAAGAGTCAATTAAAGCCATTCAAACCCGTTTTCTTTTTTGAAAACATGTCAATCAGTGAAATGAGGTGACTTTTAACTTCCTAAATATGCAGAATTTTATTAATTATTTTGTTTTCAGTGATATATAGACAAAGACAGCCAAGGTGAGGGACTTGAGATGACTTGCGTTGAGTCAGAGATTTATAACAGACTGTTACTTGTTCTGCATGTGGCTGGGATTAGTAACAGAGTAGACAATCAATCTGAAGAATGACATAATGGATGCAAAGTGAACTAAGATATACAAGGTAAAATAATTTTAATTATTTCATATAATTATTTTATATGATGACCACTATGATATGAACCATAGCCTCTTATGGGACTTCTGAATCAAGCTCAATCAAGTTGTTTTTTGTTTAATTTTTGTTTTCTTTTAAATAAAAGTTTCTCATAGCCCAATGTCTGTCTTTATGACTAAGAGTTAGTTTATAGCCTACTGACACAAAATGTAAGTAGCTGATCTTCCCACAATAATAGCTATTTTTAGCTCTGTAAATCTCAGTAAGGCAGGAAGTAAAAGTGTGTAGGAATGGAGACACTAAATTTTGTTAACGTGTGGTTTTTTGTGAACTGCATATTTTCAAGGTACAGTTTCTGATAAATTATTTTTTAATTTGCCTTGGTGACCACTTTAATTTGACTCACCATGAGCCCTACAAAGCATGCCTCTAATCATCCTGGGACAGAAGCATTAATAGGCCAAGGAGAAATGATGCAGCCCTCCTGAGGGGAAACCACTGCAACACTGATGTAAATTTACACTGATGTACGTCTACATATACTTCAGAGTTTATTTCTTTTATTTTGGGGGCTTATTATTGACT
Source organism: Haplochromis burtoni (assembly GCF_018398535.1). NCBI lineage: Eukaryota > Metazoa > Chordata > Actinopteri > Cichliformes > Cichlidae > Haplochromis > Haplochromis burtoni. The sequence goes on along the minus strand of NW_024582973.1, from coordinate 253,360 downwards.
GGAACAACGTGTCAAGTATCAGAAAGATGCAATCTAAGATGCTGGCAGGCGGTAACAATGCAAAACTCTGCTTTTCATGACCAGTGTCTTTGTGACACTTTGTGACAATTTCAACAAACCAGTTGGTCTACGTGGCCTTTTAATTTGAACATTTCAGCGCTCAGCCTCATTTAACAACAACAAAAAAAGACCTGCATTGTTTAATACATCTGAAAAGGAGGGGGAAAGGAAAAAAGAAATAATACAAAACTATACAAAACTAGCCACCTCTTTGTTGAGTTCATCTTGTGCAAAGTTGTTTGAAGTTTTGACCATTCCAATAAACACAACAAAAAAGCAGACAAAAACTCAGGTTATATTGTGCATTCTCCATTAGTGTGTGTGTGTGGGTGGCTGTGTGTGTGCACGCGCACGCATGTGGAACCAAATGGAACCAAACATTCACTAGCAATGGGTATTGTATATCCATGCAGCCACTGACCAATAGGAAACCTGTCTTAATTGAAGGGCCTAACAGTGTCAGCCTAAAAGCTGTTACACTGCTTACCCACTTGCTCTGTTGCATAGTCTATAAAATACCGACAGCTGCAAGTGCTACCCCTCAACCTCCTTGTAGATACACCTAGTGTCATGGTCCTGGGTCGTGCGACCCAGTGTTTTGAGTGTGTTTTTAGTCTATTTTGATGTTTATTGTTTATTTAGGTTCATTAAGTTATTCTAGCTCATTTGTAATTATATTACCCTTGTGTTAAGTCTCTCTTGCCCTTCATGTGTTTGTCTGTGTGTCTTATGTAGCCAAGTTCATGTTGTCGTTTCTGTCATCTTCCCTTGTACTCAGTCTCCCTGGTTCGTGCGTCTACCTGTCATGAGTCATGTCTGCGTGGTTATGTTTAGTTCATGTCATGTCTAATCTCCATGTTTCCTGTTTTACTTTGAAAGTCTGTATTCAATGTCAGTGTATTTAGTTTCACTTCTCCTGTCCTGTCTTTAGGTTCATGTGTGTCAGCTGTGCTCCCATGTGTGGCCACTTCCCCTGATCATCCCTCATGTGTATTTAGTCTCTGGCTGTATCCCAATTCAGGGTCTGCAGCCTTAAAGGCCGCATTTTAAGGCCGATTACGTCACCGCGACGCGACGAAGGCTGTCCCAATTCGAAGGCTGCTCGAAATGCGGCCCTCAAATGAGTCCTTAATTTCCCTGAATTTTAAGGACGTGGCGGTGTAGACTTCGTGGCCCAATATATCCCAGAATGCATAGCGCGGCGGTGGGTGTGGATAATTTTGCTGAAAAAAACGGCGGATGAGGGGCGCCCGAAGAGTAAACTTTAAGTACTGAATATCATGTCACTTATTTATGTGCAAATGTTTAATAACGAAGAACATTAAAACATTACTGTTGGCCACATGTCGGCAAAGTTATGTGACATTAGTGACGTTTGTACTAACTTGGTTTTAAAGCCTTTACTTTAAAATATACTCCGTTCAATAGCTGAGCTTAATCTTACAGAGAATGATCAAAGCTCATGTAGAAAGAAACAAACAAATGAACAAAAGATTTTCTCCTTCATTTCTGTCAAACAAAGCTGTATGAAACGTTTCCAGCTGTTAGTATCATGGTTGCTAGGCAACCTGGGCAGCGCAACGGAGGCTAGACAGTCCCATTTCACAAGCCTCGCACTTCCGGCCTTAGCGGTCTTTAAGTACGCGGCCCTTGAGGATCGTTGAGGCTGCGTACTTTAAGGCTGCAGACCCTGAATTGGGATACAGCCTATGTGTTTCATGCAGTCTGTGTTGCGTCGTCTGTGTTCCCACCTCCATGTTTTCACGATCAGTCTTTGCAGTTATCACCATAGTCTCTGAGTCTTCTTAGTTTGTCACAGTACTAGTTTTCCCAGTTTAGTTATAGTCTAGTTTAGTCACGCTATTCCTGCTGTGTTTGTACACTTTGTCTTCAGCCATAATAAAGGCTCACTTTCTGTTAAAGTTCACTCCCGTCTACTCACTTGTGTACGCACCTGGGTCCATCACACACACCACCACACGGCCTGTCTCCGCAGACCGTGACACCTAGGGTTTAAGTTTGAAAATCCTAGGTGACCATTTTCGCAAAATATTGTGTTTACAAGATTTTCAGAAAACTTGACCTCTAACTTTGATGTTGACCTTGACGTCACTGATATTCAAGTCCATGATTTTTGCTATATTCACCTATGGTATGAATGTGAAATGTTGTCCTATGTTGGCTCTTTCCTGGGTTATTGTGTTCACAAACTTAAGTGTATGAGGTGCCGTAAGGGAGATTATCATGGAGATAAGTATGTAGAACAGTGAGGTTGTCGTTTTAAAAAAAAAAAAAAAAAATTCCATTCATGCAACGCAAAAGGATTGATATTCTAAGTAGCCAGTAATCAACATAACACACAAACACCGTGCAGGGAGGAGTGGATGTATTGCATGCATACAGACTACCAAAACACCACACCCCCCTCTTGCCCCTGCCTGTCTTTTAATTCTGGCTGTATTGTCTCTCTGTCTTGTTCTGTGTAAAAGGCACTCTATTTCTCAGGCACTGTTGGTGCTCTCTGTAATTTTTCAGTCTGTTTGACAACAAATGGGTTACACCCTCATCTGATGTAGCTCTCTAATGTACCCTTCAGCTCTTCTTTCTTTTTCCCTGTCATTTCCACATCCCTCTAGTCCACTCATTTGCTATCTCTTGATTTTGAAACACTTTTATTCATGCCCAAAATAGCTTCTTCAGTTGAAGTTGATGGTATTGTTTGTGTGTAGAAATAATTTATTTTTTAAAAACCTAATTCATCTGTGCTAATGCATGGTATTGCACACATGACAGGGAGCAGTTTTGTACTTTTGCATTATATAATTAAATGAAAGTTATGTACATACATACAGTTTTTCCTTTTCTTTATTTTTGTCCCAACTAAGTCCTTATTCAGTCTGTTTATCAGTTCAAATAATTACTTATTTTTGTCTTCCTTCTGCTCCTCTTTCTCCTCCATGCCCTGCCTACTCACTCCCACTCTGCCTGTGGTCAGCTAATTTGAAACAAACATACCTGCCTGATTATTCATACTTACAGCCAGTTTAAAGTCACCAACTAGCAAAACACCTTTAAATTGTGACAGTTAGGCAGACTATGCAGGCACAGGGTGAACATACAAACTCCATACTTGCAGGCGATTGAAACCCAAAGCATTCTTGCTTTGATGCAACATTACTAACCATTGTTTTACAGTGTCACCCTGCAGTTATACTTTCCATATCCATGAGTTCATGAAGGTCCACTTGAGTTTGACTAATGTAAATTTCATCACCATAAGGCTAACATGAAGCTTCGTGTGACTCTGTGTTCCTGCCATTTTTTTAATGACCATGCTGACTATGCATGCCTACGACAGACTACAAAATATACTTAAAAAAAGTTTTATAACAATGCCAATGTGTGCAATGAGTATACTTTTGCTCTTAAAAGGTTATAGTGATAATGGTGCCCTTTACTTAATAACATTTCAAAGTGTTCCTAAAATCCTGCCATCCACTATTCTTTAACAGCAGTAACTCCACTCACATAGTTTGCAACAACATGCAATGTGTGCTTTTACTCTATTATTTTTGCTTTGTCTTGAATTTTGGACCCACTTATCTGACATAGGAGCAGGACTAGGCTTGGCTATATTTGACTACAAATGATGCTCGTCTTTTTTTCTTTACACTTTTGAACCACACCTTAACCTTCCTCTCTTGTTCTCTCCATCCCCTGATGGTAAATGGCAGTGAATGAGAAGATGATTCAGAAAGGATCAGTATCATCTTATCCTTTCTGTTTCTTCCCACCCCTTTTCATGTTACCTTTTCTCACCTCTTTTTCTAATCTCCCACATTCACCAGACCGTGTAATTCCTTCAAAATGATGAGCGAGCAAGACTAGGTACACTATATTGAAAGGATTTGTCAACTGACGAATGGTACAGTGAAGCAGATGAAATTGTAGTGAGTCTCACTATGGAGCCAAAAAAAAAAAAAAAAAAAAAAGAAAAAAAACTGCTGCCTCAAAATGTGACAGAAACATAGTTTTGCTTTAACAAACCTATGCACAGAGGTTCATACATAGACTATACCCAAAATCCATGTACTCATGAATTACAAGAAGCATGCACATACCAAACACTTACACACATGCTGTGATATGGCAAACTGTCAAAAAAGGCAAGCTAAGTATAGAATTATGTCTTTTAAATATATTTTTTTTTAACTTAAAGTTAAAGAAGAATGAGCGATTCCTCGCGAACATTTTCTTCCTGTGGGTTTGAGTTGTTTAAAGTACTTTTTTTGTCAGTGTTTTTCTTATGTGTTTGACTTTGACCAACTCCTTTTTTCACCTTTATTGGCTGATGACATTTCCATATTTCCAGCTGATTTTTACATGTTTGGTTGATGGTTTTTGACAGTCGTTGTCATCCCTGCTAACCTTTCATGTTTTAGTGAAGCACTGCTTTAACTTTTATTGGCTATCTGCAAATGGTTGACTTTTGGCTTGCAGAGGGCATCATTGTTAGGTTAGAATTAGTCAGTCTGTTGTGTCTTTACACGTTCTGAGTGAATATGAAGTATTTTGAACTCTGTCTGGCAACATAGTGTCATAAGTTGACATTTTGGGATTAATAAAGTATTTCTGATTCAGTCTGAATATTTGTTTAGACCAGTAGACACTAAGCATCGTATACGTCTCTGCACCCAACTGTTTACGCACCCTGACACTAAGCTAAAGTGAGTGAAAGCCCTGTTTTCAGCAGAAAAATCCAATTAAGGGATACATCCCATTTTAAACACATATCATGGAAATGAGACACTTATATGAGGTGCCGTAAGGGACATTATTACTGAAATGCTCTCACACACACTACTGAAATTTTATCTCTCAAACACACTACTGAAATGCATCACACACTCCACTGAAACCCAAGGCATTTCAGCTGAACAGGAAGTTGTTTCCTGACAAGGAAACTGACGGAAAAAGTGGTACATTTCAAACCACTACAAGCAACCTGCTAGTACAGCGGTCCCCACCCTTTTTTTGCGCCACAGACCATTTAAGGCCAACAATATTTTCACGGACCGGCCTTTAAGGTGTCGCGGATAAATACAATAAAATAAAACGTGTACCGGTACCCCCCCAAAAAAAGAATATTTAATCATAACACATGGGAAAAGACCCAGGGAAAAGATATAAAAATAACAATAAAAAAGCGATAAACACCCTGAAAACCATAAATTTCAAACCCAAGCCTCAACAGTTGCGGTACCAAATGACTCACAGAGCGGTACTAGTCCAGGGCCCAGGGGTTGGGGATCGCTGTGCTAGTAGCCTAAGTGAAGCAACCGCATTACTTAACAATATATTAGCTTCCTTGAACGTGAAACGCGGAATTCGGAAGGATGTCCTATTTCCCCTAAGCTTTTTATATTGGCACCTCAACTGTTGCCAATATACAAAAACTCAGCACTATGGAAAAAGAATTCTAACAACATACAAGGAGTATCAATTTTTAATAAAAACTTCAAAATAAGTCAATTCGCAGATGGTACATCTATTTTTTTTGAAAGATAAATCAGTGGTAGAGAAAACTCAATTTTCTCTAAAGCTTCTGGTTTATCTCTTAATACCAAAAAATGTGAACTACTCCCGATTCATACAAGCTCTGACTTCTCAATAGCTTCGGTTAGAGTTTAATCTAAAGTTAAATATTTAGGGCTGATAATATCTAAAAGCCTAATTAGAAGAGATTGTAATATTTGTAACCGTATCATGGAGATGAAGAAATCACTTAGCCACTGGTTAACCAGAGACCTCACTATTTTTGGCAGAAACATCGTATCTAAAGCTGAAGGCATCTCCAAATTGATTTATCCTTGTCACTCTCTATATATCACCTCTAAAAACATTAATAAGGCTAACACAGTTATTTTCCAATTTTTGTGGAGGAATAAAACCTATTACATTGAAAGATCTCAGCTTGTTAAGGAATACAATAAAGGTGGCATCAAAGCTCCAGAATTTGAATCTATGGTTGGCACCCTCAGAATTAAATGGTTAAAATCTTGTCTGTCACAGAGTAACTCTGTGTTTCCACATCCCACAACCCTTGTTTAATAAAATAGGAGGATTAGACTTTATTTGAAATGTGATTTTGAGGTAAATAAAATCCCGATCAAGATATCGAACTTTCCCGAACAGACTTTGCAATGATATTGCACGAGTAAAACGATATTTACCCACAACTTCTCTCCTCATAATTCAACCTTATGGAATAATAGGGTAATAAAATGTAATCGAAAATCAATTTTCAAGAGCGACTGGTTTAACAAGAAGATTATATTCATAACAGATTTGTTGCATGAGAACGGTGTCATTCTAAGTTACACAGACTTTTCAGAAAAATATTGTCTAAACTGTTCTCAAAGAGAATATAACTAATTTTGTAAACTGATCCCACTGCCTCTGCTTCATTTGATTAAAAACTTTATGATATACAATATCTTCTCATCAGTGCTTCCTAATTTATTGCTAGGACAATGTCAGCTGTTTGGAAAAAAATGAAATAATAAATGTATTAGTAGTTTCTTCAAATACAAAATATTTCATAGCTATGACAGAATGGTTACATGGCGTGGTTCTGATTTAGTTATTTCAGATACACTCGATAAAGCAAACTCAAAATGTATGAAATGGCCTATTCTACCGAAACACACTTTAAAGTCATAAACAAAATTAATCCTGTGACAGAATTTCTAAAAAAGAGATTTAGCTTTGAGGTGGATCAGTGTTCTTTTTGCACTGATGAAAATGAAACCCTAGAACATCTTTTTTTTCTATGCCCTATCACACAATGCTTTTGGTGTGACTTAAAAATGGATTTCCCTAAAAATTAATGATGTGCCACCATTTGAATTACATCATATAATTTTTTTTATATGGATCATCTAGCATTGGGTGTCTCAGACATTCTTAACATCATCATACTTTTGAGTAAATATCATATCCATTGTGCTATATGGAGGAACACTAAGCCTTCTCTCCCTGGTTTTATTAATGATTTTAAGATATTTTCTTCTTCGCTAAAAAAGACAAAAAGCAAATATGCCAAAGAAAATTAACCAGGATATTGCCGGTCTCCTGCTATTCTAAATTTTGACTTATGCTGAAGCTAATATATTGTTAAGTAATGCAGCTGCTTCACTTAGGCTACCTAGCAGGTTGCTGAGTAGACATCTGTGTAGTGGTTTGTTTGAAATCTACCACTTTTTGCTTCAGTTTCCTTGTCAGGAAACAACTTCCTGTTCAACTGAAATGCCTTGGTTTTCAGTGGAGTGTGTGAGAGGGTTTCAGTGTGAGAGCGTTTCAGTAGTGTATATGAGAGATAAAATTTCAATAGTGTGTATGAGAGATAAAATTTCAGTAGTGTGTGTGAGAGCGTTTCAGTAATAATGTCCCTTACAGCACCTCATACACGCACGCACTCAGCTTGCAGACACAAACATAATTTCTCAGATTCCTCCCTTTCTTCTATATGGCCATTTCACTTTCATTGTTCTGATCCTACTCTCCTCCAAGTTCATAGTTTTTTTCCATTTTCCTTCCATATTTTTATTTTAATTTCACACTTCAGTGGAGAAACCTAAATGATGACCTGCAAAGCTATATCTGGAAATACTGTGTGAGTAAGTATTTGCACACATATTGATAATAAGTGGCAATTCTCTAAAACACAGCAACTATATGAAAGAAAGGATGGTTGAGTCAAATTCCTTGTTTATGTGCACAAACTTTGTCAAATATAGATTACTCTAATTCCGATTGATAGCTGGGTTAAACAAAAAGACCTGAAAGGAAGACAACATGAAAGGAAGAAAGCGAAGAAAAAATGGGGGCTATCGTGGCGACTTGGCAGTTTGTGTTTAATCGAAAGGTTGCCGGTTCGAGCCCCGGCTCACACAGTCTCTGTCTTTGTGTCCTTGGGCAAGACACTTCACCCGTTGCCTACTGGTGGTGGTCAGAGGGCCCGGTGGCGCCAGTGTCCGGCAGCCACTTGGCAAGCTGTTCTCGCCTTCTGTCAGTGCGCCCCAGGGTGGCTGTAGCTACAATGTAGCTTACCATCACCAGTGTGTGAATGTGTGCGTGAATGGGTGGATGACTGAACATGTAAAGTGCTTTGAGGTCCTTAGGGACTAGTGAAGCGCTATACAAATACAGGCCATTTACCATTGAGAGAAAACAAGCAAGAAAGAATTAAAGAAAAAGTCTTTTGGCCAACACCTCTCTCTTTCCCACTCTGCTTGGCCCAAGATGACTCTGAGATGCCTCTAGGGTGATATTAACACAAAATGACTCTTCCCAGCTGTCCAGTAACATACGCACACACACACATACGCACACACACACTGTCCCATGTCTGACCCGTTAGCAGGTGGTAATGGCACAGAGTCTATTTTACTTGAGGCCAATAACCTTACAGATGTTTTTATCACTGATCTAATATATTTTCACTTACAACCTGGTAAAAAAAGATTAAACTTATACCTTAAAATACAGCTTTTACCAAAAACATAGCTAAGTTTGATCAATTAAAGGACAGAAGACAGTACAAAGCCAAATAGAAACAAAACAACTAAAATTAAATCATATATATACATTTATATGCACTGGGAGGGAAGAAAGAAATGTAACTCATACCACTTGTCCATTCTGTGGATTTTTGTGGGCATAAGGAGGACCTCTGATGTGATTCCACATCTGACCAGATGTCATTGCAAACACCACACACTAGAGAGAGATAAAATAACAGATGAGAGAGTCAAGCATAGATAAGTAACTTTTCCATTACATAAAACATGACATCATATTTTTGTTAAAATGGGGAGAAAACTACACCCCTAATCTCATTTCACACAACGTCCCTGACATGTAAAAGTAGATAAATATGGAAAGACAAATATTTCACTCCAACCTAATGTTGGTGTATATGTATCATACCAGTGCAGCCATGGCCCATCCAGTCTTGTTGTATATGAATTCCAAGTTGTTCCTCCTCAAATACAGCAATCCTCCAACTAGAGATACTAAGAGCGCCAAAGCAATAGTTCCTGAATAATTAGGAGGACGGAAGACCCGAATCTGAAAAGCCAGAAAGAAAGTGAGATGAAAGTGAATAACATGGTAACATGTTGCAGTTGCTATATGACTTTAATTTTGTAGTAGTCTGTATGTATAATTATATTCTATATCTGATGTAAAGCAAAAATTTCCTATGATTTCTTACACATTCAAGATAAAACTCAGTGAGTGGATGAAAGTAACATTATGTATTCAGTGTTTTTCATATTTGAAATTTTTGAGGGTTTTTTATTGAAGGAGAAGCAAATATAAAGCTGATTTAAAATGTCAAATCATTTTCTGAACTAATACTAATGTGAGCAGAAAAGGGTCCTTGAAACTGTCAAATAATTCCATAATTTCAAATAATTTACTTCCAGTACTAAAATATGAATTTTACATATAAATTAAAAACTCCTTGCAGTTAATTTCTGTGACAGAGACATAAAAAGAAATTTAAGAGAGCCACAACACAGCAAGCACAATTACTCCATCTAGAACAAAGACCATGAATCTGTTTCTGACAGAATACTCTTCCTCCACATAATCACACACTACTTTGTGAATTAAAACTACATTATTAATTATATAAAATAATACTAATAATAACTTGTGACATTATACTGGGGTACATACTCTGTTCCATTAAACTCAGTAATATTTGAGGATGTGATCAACAGTGTCAAGGCCAATAAAATTAGTCTATGAAATTCTCTGCAATATGTTTTTTTTCTTCTATTTTCAGTGTCTTTCTTCTTGAGGATATTTCAGTGCGACTATAATACCAAACATTGTTATTCCAACAGATCAAGATGTTCTAAAAGATAAATGTGTAACTGGTGACAATTTTATTTGAGGTGATTGGTGTTGTGGTTTGGTGTTATATAAATACAACTGAACTGGCTTGAAATTATTATATTGCAAATGAGAATGTGTTGACACTCTACAGCTATTAAAAGTTTGCCCTACAAATTTGCCATGTACCAGGCTGCAAATGCTTGACTATGTATGTATGTATAAAGAGGAAAAAACATTTTTTTCCTGTTTATTTTAACATGGTTCTACTACACCCACACTAGAATCTTGATGAAAGGTTGAAGGAAAAAGCCAGAATAACTTATTGTTGTATTCCATCCATTCAACTTTCATTTCCAGAATACAGTGCACACATGACACAAAATGTCAAAGTCAAAGGACACTGATGTATGAATTATTAAAGCAAAAAAAAATGTAGCTAGGTCAAGGGATGAACTAGTCTCGTGTCTACACATAAACAGCTTTGTTACTAGCAGTCGTCACAAAAATACATAATTTGTTTCCATTTATTTAGTTGAATCTAAGAAAAACGTAAAAGTTAAAGTATGGCAGGCATACAATTTTTGCAACAAAAAGGTGATTCCCAAAGCTATTAACTATAAGCTTGGCATATCTCAGCATGGTGTGCAGTATGTGCTTAAAACATAAAAAACAAAGCAAAACAAACAAAAAAACCCAACAGCTGATGAGCAGAATCGGAAATTCCTGCCCTTACAAGGAGAGGGAATGCAAACAGCAAAGACACAGGACTTAAGAAATGCATCTGACCTTTGAAGTTTGCTAAACAGGAAATAACCTGAATCGAAAGGTGGCCAACAAGAAGCCTTTCTTAAGTAAGGAAGGGGAAAAGGGAGACTGAGGTATGTCAAATTACACAAGAAATAAATTGAAAAAAAATATTGACAATAGGCCAAGGCCTTATGGAGCGATGACTCCAAATATGAAAGTATTGGTTCATTGTCATCAACATGTGTAGAGGAGATCATCGGGCCAGAGGTACAAAAGTGAGTGTCTACAGTCACTATAGACAAAACACTGTGGATAATCTGTCATGGTTTGCATCAAACTGAATTTCACTCAGTTGTGATGGTGACCTTGTCAAAATCGATTTAATTACGAACACGGAAAAGAACCATTAGAGTTTGATCCACCGTGTAGATGCATCTGGAAAAGTATCAACTATATTTTTGCTATGTTATAGCAACTGCCTTATTTTTCAGCATGACAATGAGCCAAACATACTGCCAACAAATTTTATTTTATTGGCAGTTAAAGAAAATCATCACCATGACGGAGAATGGAACAAAAAGAAGCCAACAACCAAAAAAGTGCCTTCGAATGTCCTTTAAGAAGTCTGGACGTATTTATAAAGTAGTATTTATAAATGGAGAAGGCTGGAAGTATTTATAAAGAGTCCTTTAAGAAATTACAAAGAAGCTTTCCTAAGAGTCCAGGTTGTGTTTAAGAATAGAGATAGTCATACAAAATAATGACTTTCAAGCTCATTAGAACTGCATATGCAATTTTTTCCTTACATAGTTCACCTCTATCTATGTTTGCATATGTTACAATCAAACTCTTATTCCCCATTTTCCTAACAAAATATAAAGAAATGAAATGAGATTGAAGACTTTTGCACATTACTGTAGGCTTCTAGAATATCCATCTGCTAGTCAAGGAAACTGCCAAGGAAAAATTATAAGTAACTTGTGCAAGCAGGTTACAAGCATATTTTCTGCTGGAATTGAAAACTGAAGGTTGAATTGAAAACCAAAGAGAGAGAGAGAAAAAAACAACCTGGGTCAAAAACACCTCAGCATTACACAGTAATAGCCAATTTGAAGGAAAGCATTGTCGGGGATGCATCCACTGAAGACAAAACACTTAGTCACATAGAAAAGTGTTGTATGAATTTATGAGTGAATGAGACTTATAGCAGAAAGTGTTTTGAGTATATAAATACCAGTCCATTTATCGAAAAGGTCAATAAACTGCAATACACGGGATTTCAACAGTTCTAACCATATCTACAAAAACTATTGTGGGTGTATCTACACAGGTTTCTTCATCATTTCTCACAAACACATGAATGTTTCTGCAACTGCACAAAACTGAATAAATGTTTTGATTATAAAGTACCTGAACATCTGTGCGGTCCGCAATCCACTTGGCAAGCTGTTCTGAGGCAAAGCCAATCCTTTGCAGATCAAATGTATCAGCCCTTTTTGGCTTTCCCTTTGCTGGGAAATGCATAAAGGTTGGGGCGCTGTTCATGTTCAACTATGAGAAAGAGAACACACAATGAAGAAGATATTAAGTTAATGAATCATTAAATACACAAGGGCAAAATATTATCCTAAAATCATAACATATTAGCAGACTGGTGGCATAGGCTTGAATTTGTTTTCATTGCTGGCATTTCCTCCAAATACTTCTATCATGTGGGATGATGTAGCATTTTTCACTTCCTCAGCTTTAAATTTTGTTATGAAGTTCGGCAAATAAAAATGCATATGTTGTCATTTAAATGTGGACACAGTAGTATTTCCAGCACAAACAGTTTCATGAATGAGTCATCATTAAGGTGACACAAACAACAAAACATTAGCCAAAATTTTAAGTGAAGATATCCTTACTGCCAGAGAGCATCAGAGAGCAAAGCTGCACTCACTCTGCTTTTGTATCAGTACCATTTCACAGGAGCCAAATTCTAAAGTGCTACTGTCAGGTAAATACTGCATTTAAACTTCAACTTTTTGTTGAAGTTTCAAATCCTGTCTAGACTTTGCACCCAAGACATTTGAGACTGTTGTTAAAATTTATGAGAACTGTCAAGGAAAAAGTTAGTTATGTTTTATTATGTGAAACCTTTCAACTGCCAAAATGATCAAACAAATTTGACTATCTTTACAGTTATGCTATGTAACTTCAAGGACTTTAACCCTTTAAGACCTACCATAGAACCAAGTCCGCCAGAGCTAATATTATATTTTTACATGGTGTGGTGCCATTTTTGGGAGCATTTCAAGTTGCTATACATCAATACAACACTTATAGCCCAGATTTTAATAATTTATTATTCATTAAGTGCATAGTAATTACATAAATTGCAAAAAAGTGCAATAAACTACAAAAAAATTGAAAATCGTTTTGGCTTTTTTAACATATATTTCTAGTTAGAGAAATTTAAGAGGCTTATCCCTCAAAACTGTTAATACAAAAAAGTTGCACAAACTAGTTTCCCACCACAGGAAATTTATTTTGAGGGTCTTCATAGTTTTATTTTTGAAATACACCAATTTTTATATACTGCAGGAAAAACGAAAATAAATATTATACTGCAAATTTGCAAAAAAGCAGCATATGCATCAAAATAAGCTATTTCCAGCAGTGCAATATGAGTCCTAAGCATCCCAGAAACGGCACAGAAAGTCATAAAGTCAAAGACAACTTTTAAAAACACCAGTATAGGCCCTGAGGCCCTGATGGTTAAAAAAAAAAACAAAAACAAAAACTACATTTCCGCGAAAATGACGTCACTTCCGGTTTCGGGCAGGTAATGGCGGACATGCAAAAGTTCGTGCTGACATCTATTCCAACGTAGGAAGTGTGATGAACAGCTGATCGGATCGGCAAAGCGTGTTTCTGGAATATTATGTTTTTGTTGCTGCAAGTGCTTTTTATGCAGTTTTTGCAAAGCTATATGTGGAAGGAAACTGTGACCTAGGACAAGCTGATGGCATAAGATGTAAGTACAACTCCTCCGGTTTCATATGCAAAAAAAATTATTGCGCTAACTCACGTGGTTGCAGAGCTACCGGGATTTAAAAATAGTTACGCAAAACAGAGCGTACCCGCTCCGACCGGCTTTAAAGGGTTAAGGAAAGTCCAAAAATCAGGTCAGGACCCTGCACCATGCTAAAACTCAATACTAAACAACAAAATACAAGACAGAGGACAAGAAGCAACCATTAAAACAATGTAAGAGAAGGAAAAATATACAGAAATAGTAAGCAGAAAAGAACAAAAACAAAAGTAGTAAAAGCAAAAAAAATCTTAGCACTTAAAATGTTTTTTTCTGGATTATTGTTAATCTAAATCATGATAAAAGAAAGAAAAGAACTAAAAACAGGCTTTATATCAATATGCATCTATTGAAAGTTCTAAGAGTATCTTATAATTACAAAACAAAAAAAACCCCCAAAAAACAAAAATGACAGCTATTTTTTTGACGCCTCTTTTCTGAGTTTTAAATATCTGGTAAAACAAAAACAAAGAAGGAACCAGTGGAGGAATAACAAGTACTAACAAACAATCTAGTTCTATCCTCAATCCAACAGATGCATGAACACACATCAAATTATCATTGTTTTTAGTGCAACTTTAGGTAGTGAGTATGACAACCTAAAGACTGCAGTGGGTTTAAGCGAACCAGTTGAAAATGGTTACCTGCTGGAAAACATCAGCTCCCTCATCATAGTCCACTACCGTGAAGAATAGCTTGTTGGAGAAAGCAGATGAGTACCGCCATGAGTTTGCCAGGACCTGGTACTCCTCATTTGCCTGCCTACAAAATAAACAGGACAGACAGAAGAGATATATATTAATTTACTATTGTAAAATGCAACAGTATTACATTCACAATAAACACAAGCATGTGCAAAAACATTTTCCATCAGTGCTATGCTCAAAAACAATCATTCTTTTGTGTACTTAAATTCCAAAACTTAAAGAGCCTAGTTAAAATTAGTATGTAGTATGAAACTGGGACAGAGCTTAAGAGTGATGTGGGAGTGAGGACTCCAGTGATTAGCCATCGTTTTCACTGCCCGATAGTCCTCTTAAAGCAGACACTCAGGTCACCATCTAACATCCATCTTACACTCTCTCCTTGCTCTCTTTTTCTAATGATGTCACACTAATGTTAATAAGAGAATGCTTGGAACAAGGAAAGACAGAGAAAGTGAAGACAAAAGACAAAAGGAGTGACATTAATGTATACATCTGTTAATTATACAGTATAAGTTTTATATAGTAGTTTATATAGTTTTATATAGTACGTATTATATAAGTTCCCTAGTTTGTTGTTAGATTAAAAACACATACAAACAAACATTTAGAATTTAGATATTTTGAATGAAAGGACTTTGTATTTATGGTGTGTATGAAACTGTAAATTGCAGAATCTGGTTTGGCAATGATTTATTGAGTTACTGTCATGCAATTTCAGCAAAGATAATTTTATACGAACGCCAAAAACAGAAACAATAATTTTTTGTGTTGCGTTACTTTCATACACTGAGTCCATTCACTCTGTCTGCCTGCTGTGTGGTACTGACATGGCTGATGAATAACTTATCTAATCAAGTGACTGATGACGTAGAAGAGTGGCTGATTAAAGAAACCAGCCAGGTCAAGATAGAGAAGGTCAGTGATGATTTCATCAGCTGGCTGGATGCCCCTTTGGACACAACGATATGGTCAGCTACCTGGTTTTTACTACATAGCAAAGAGGAGCTGGCTAGGTTTACCATACAAAATGAAGCAGTTACAGACTAAATTTGTATGTAATTTTTACTACATTTTCAGATTAAGCTTATATAACTAATATAACTTAGTATGACTGAAAAAACAAAAATACCATCAAAAACCATCATCACAACCAACCATCAGACAAGCAAGAAATAATTAAGTAATATGCAGCAGACTGCAGTATCACACGTAACACCACATTTTGGGTTCTCTGACAAGAAGCTTTCATAACCATGGACAGCTCTAGAGCTGTCTCAATTATGAACTCCAGTGCCATGATAAGAACTGTCCATGGTGCTGAAATACAATTTAACACTTGTCAGGGCGTTAAAGTTGTAGATTCACATAAGAACAAATTTTCATTAAAAATAGAATGAGAGAAATAATTATTTCAGCCACTGCTGAATTTTAATTTTTCTCACTTGCAAAGAAATGAACAGTGTCTAATTTTAATGGTAGTTTCATTCGAATGGAGAGAGATAATATCTACCTGCCCCCCAAAACAAAACAAAAAAGCAAAATATATGACATAAAAGTTATAAATAAATATTTTTTTTGTTATTGAGTGAAATAAGTATTTGATCCAACCCAACCAGAATTCTTAATCAAGGTTTTTAGACAAAACTGGTGTTTTTTCCATTGATTAAGCACTGCTTCCAGCCAAGAGTGATACCATATATGCCCTATAGCTGCAGAAAAGGCTAACATTGTTATCTTTTTACAAAAAAACAAAAACAAAAAAAACAGCTAAACATAAGAGGTTTTTGGACAAAGTGTGTGTTCTCCATTCTTTAAGCACCGGCACCGTTTCAAAAGTACCGGTTTGGTAATGGTATCGTATAAAACCTAAACGATACCCATCCCTACTCATTATGCGTATAAAACATAGCTTTCCACAGAATCAATTTCTTCCATTCCAACTTCTCCACCATCACGGACAAGACAAGGAAAAAAAAAAAACTGTTGAAGAACCTCAGATTAGATTAGAGAGACAGTAATCTTAGAGAGAGTAATCTAATTTGTTATACAGGTACTTGACCTTGCTGTGTTGTACCTCATTCTGCTGCAAATGTGATACAGGTTGGATTTTTTTTAAGTAGTAATTACAATTTAAGATTGCAGTTGGAGTTTTGTCTGTTGTTGTTGTTGTTATTTTCTTTTAAATCTCCCTGTGCATTTAATGCTTCTAGTATATAAGTGGCTATGGGACTTGTTCTATGGACAGTATTCATTTCCTTTTGGTAGTACAGAAGAAAAGAACATGAGTTTAAAGGACTTTTTCACTGTAGCCCACTCAGAAAACTCACAGGAGGGCATGACATCTTGGGCAATAGCGGGAAGGACAAAGGAATAGCTGTTACAGTAAGAGCTATGGCACATTGTGTCCTACAGTAGGTGTACTGCGCGTGTACGTGTATATACCTGCAGACAGAACATTGCCTTTGAGGCTGTAGGGCAGTGAACATGACGATGACAGAGTAGTTTCTGGGTGGGGCCTTGACAAAACGACGGAACTTGTCCCCATTCATCCGGATAACTGAACGCCGAGAAGACCACTCCATCATCTGGTCAACTTTCTCTGACAGCAGGTTCTGAACACCCAGAAAAAGAAAGAGGTGGAAATAATACATCCCATTAGGATTTTATAGGAAAAAGAAGAACAATGCAATCATAGTTAAGTAACAATTCAGGGAAATAAGACTGTAGTATGTATGATCCTGCTTCCTTACATTTTATCTTAAAAAACGGCAATGTTTCTTCCAGCCTTTTCTCCTCATGTGAAACATGTATACTCTGACTGAAAGTCCAAGGGTGACTCAGTGGTGGTAGAAGACTTAAATAAAAACAGGTTTGACTACTGGCCTATAAATATTAATAGGGTACAAACTAATTTCCCCCCCAAAATTAGGGCTGTCAGCGGTAATGCGACGTTAACGTGGTCATCACAATTAACGCAATTTAAATTTTTTACGCGCTCAACCCATCTGGAGTGCAGAATGAACAAACTTTGGACAAACTGCCATTTCAGGGATTTCGACTCCAGATGGGTTAATTGTTAATCGCGTTAGTCGTGATGACGGCGCATTGACGATGACAGCACTAAAAAAAATATAAAGTTGCCAATGTGAGATTTCTTTGCCTTTAAACCAGATGAAAGAGGCAAAGAGGTGTGCCGCTTGTGCAGACGTATAGTGCACAAGTACTCAAACACGACTAACTTGCATGAGCATGTACGTGTCCACCATCCGGCTGAGTATGCAGCTATCACCACCTTCTGCAGCTCCATCAACAAGCATTTGGGCGCACTCTGAGGAGGGTGCATTTGCTCGCAGATGAAAGAGGATGCTGTTAAACCAGCGCTATTATTTATTTATTTTTTTCTGTTGATGCTTCTATTAGCTCCATCGTTATTAGCAAACTTACTCATGGGCAAATAAATAAATAAATCATCCCTGTAAAAACAATTGACGATGGGCTCAGCCTATCGTCGATAGTCGATATATTCGTCCAGTTGCCCAAGCCTAGTTCACGATCATGCTTTCTAATTCTCACTGTCAGTTTTTAGAAGCCATCATATGCACGCATCTCTGGTATTGGCAGAGGGACATTTAATTCAGGGTTGAAGCATGGCAGAGATCAGCGGCAAGCATTCTGTCATCACATATTACATATGTAGATTAACTTTTCATCTTACTGTCTCCATTACTCTCTCCCCAAATTTGGTAGCATTGGATCAAGTAGACAGTAACTAAATAATTTAGCATTGCACTTCACTCCAGCTACTAATTGGGCACAAAATCTTTTTTGCTCACTCTTACATGTACGTACACACACACACGCACACACACACGCACGCACACATCAGGTCATAGACTTGGCTGAAGAAAGCAGAGCTGTTGTCTAAATCTCTCCAGTAAACTGCCTGGGGACAAGATTGACAGAGACAAACAAAAACTAAAAGGAGGAAGAGGAAGAGAGTGAGGCAGAAATAGGCAATACACACAGCTGTTGACATGTGTTTCTGCAGTATTGCTTGTGTGTTTTAGACAACACGCACACACACACACTCCTATATATACATGGCCCAGGAGGGCCATGTATAATGAGGAAGGAGATTCCCAAGGGAACACGAAAAGGCAACAATAAGTACTACACAAAAACACAAATGTATACACAATAGTGTGAATGTCCACATGAGGTACAAAGTGGTTTCTATACACCTCTGCTTTTCTGCCTTTGATTTATGTACCTTGTTGCTGCCCGTGTGCATTCACCCCCAAAAGGAGAACTGTCAGTCCTGGATGCCAATCATACTGCAGTAATGATGCACTGTCTAACATTTGTTTTACACACACACACACACACACACACACACACACACACACACACACACACA
>NW_024582973.1:223906-234424 GCF_018398535.1 Haplochromis burtoni | reverse complement strand
CACACACACACACACACACACACACACACACACACGTCCTATGTGAGTATAGATAAGATTGCACACTATTTTTTCAGGACCATTACAGAGTAGCTAGTTTAAAAAAAACCAAAACAACAACTACACAAAAAAAAACACTTTTACTTGTGCCAATTTTCAGGTATGAGCTGCTGTATGGAGGTCTAAAATGAGGGGCTGAATCAGCAAGGAAACACAAAAGTTATTGAGACAATGTAAAAGCAAGCCACAAAACATACATTTATATTTAAATTTAGATTTTGCACTGTACTACATTATTTTCTGACAACTAATTGGCATAAAACTGCATAATTACATTATCACACCATTTTGAGAGTGAAATTATGGGTCTTATGGCATGTATGATTAGCCTTACTGAAATTATTTTACAGCTGCACTGCTACCAGTATTAATGTTTTACAGCTCTACTAAACTAGCAATTTAAAGTAGTTTAATTTAGCTTGAAAGCATTTCTCAACTTGTCCAGTCCCACAGTTAAAATTCAATCAAGTAAAATAATTGCGTGGGCAAATAAGAGACTTATTAAGCTATATATGCGATTAATTGCACTCCAACGTTCCTGGTTATTTTCTTTGTGAATGTGTTTGAAAGTGAACATTTTTTTTGACAATGCAAAAGACTGTCATTAAATGTCAAATTTAGTTATTGTGTATGACGTGTAAGGTCAGATAGGATGACTCTTCAAAGACAGATGATGACAACAGGATACCACTATACTGTGGTATGATAATGGGGCAAAGAAATGAAATGTTCCTAATAGCCAAGTGTTGGAGTGATATTTCACGATTGTCATTTGTACTTAGGAACATATAATCAATAATATTTGGAGTTATATAATCAATTGCATATTGATAGGATGTCTGATCCTTAGCAGTCTGCGAAGACTGTTCTCTTTCTGATTTATACTATGGGAGGACACCTACTCTGTATCTGCTTAAGTGTAAGAGCCCTTTGGTTAGGTGGACCGCTGGACTCCTGTCACCAGCTTTTTAAGGAGGCGTTCACAGGGCCATATCTTGACACACACACACACACACACACACACACACACACACAAACAAACACACACACACACACAGTGCTCTTTGTTCACATATATGCCTGTGTAAGATGTCACATGTTAATAAGACTATGCATATTCATGTGTGTAAGCAATAAAAGCAGCCTGCAGGGGGACGCAAGTTGAAGTGGGTTGGAAACAACTGCTTCCCTCTCGCGAGTGAAAACTTGAGCTTTGTGTGACCTCGTTCCTGACTGAGTTTCTGTTTATCCAGCAGTATCAGGGGTAAAGCTCTGACACCAAGTCAGTCACCTGATCCAAATCAAAATATCCACAAACAACGCTATAGGCTGGGCACAGGGGGTTATGTAAAAGTAGAAGCCCACAACATTCCAATGAATTCTACCTAAAATGCATATCGCAGGCATACAGTAAACTGAATACTGTTCTTGAACCGTCTAACATTCATCATTTTGAAATGTAGCATTTTCTTCTTCTAGCACTGAATAATTAAACGTAGAACAAAAAGACTTTAATTTTGGCTTTGCTTTGCCTTTCCTTTTTTTTTTTTTAAAGATGCCTTCAGATGACTAATGAAACCATACACACTGCAAAGTAAAAAAGTTAAAAAAAAAAAATCTATCCTATGTCAAGGATACAGCAGTTTGTGAAAAAAAAAACAAAAAAAACAACAATGTTGTTGGGAAACTTCAAAAGACCCTTGGTAACAATAGAAAATGAAGCATAAACAGGTGCACATAAGAGAGTCATAAACAAGTTGAGTGATGCAAAAAAGAAACTTATGTGAAAAGTAACACATTGTAGTGCTTTCTTTGCTTTTTGAAACTTAACTTTGGGCAATACAAAATGTTAAATATAAGAATCACATCAATGTGTCACCAAAGCACTAGTTGTTATATGAGAGTCACAACACACACTTTGGCGTGGGCATGGAAATGAATCTTAACCAAGCGTGCATGTGTGCGTGTTATCCAGTGAGTAAAACGCACAAATGGTCTACAGATATCCTGTTTTATCCATCTCCTTTTGTATTACTAAATATGAATTCCTTAACCTCTCTGTAACACACACACACACACACACACACACACACACACACACACACACACACATACACACGAAAAACTATAGTTCATAGGGTATGGAGCAAATTGTAACACTAGAAGTAAACCTAGAAATAAATATTTTCTATGTTCACAATTTTCCATTTTGCTCTCACTCTCTTGTCTCATCATATCTATTTCTTACTTAATCTCCAGTTCATTCTGTGCCCCTGCTTTTCTTGTTTCCTGAATTCTTTTATCCTCTTGTCAAACACCTCACTGTCATTTCACATTGCTTTCAGCGCAAAGCCACTACAGTGCTAAGAACTGAGTGTCATGACTTGTAAAATAAATACAACAAAAGTTACTTTACAACAAACCCACAAAGATCTTACTAGCAGTGCATCCCAACAGCACAGGAAGATAATTTGAAGAGATGTGATTAGACAGCCAGGAGTATGATGCATGACATATAAGGCAAGTGATTCATCCAGCAATGACCATGTAGAAAGAGGTTAAGTGGGGCATGAAAGAGGCCAGTTAGTTTCTTAGTCATCTAGTTGCACAACCATACACTTACTCTGCCAGCCATAAAACTGTTAGAAAATATATCAGTAAGTGAAACAAGGGACCAGTTTGTGAATTAAGAAAGCTAGTTATAAATTAATCTGTCAGCTATGTAGTGTTGAATCAAAAGCTGACATGGTCAACTTTGCAGCTGATAACACTTTTGCATCACTTTGTTTGACAGAGGTTAAAGTTCCCACCCAAAATAAAAAGGCAGCAAAGGTTTTCTGTGAAGAAGAATGATGTGAGAAAGATTTTCGAGGAACATTTTAAAGACTGATTTGACTCGTTCAGTCATGGCTGCTACGAGTTTTATTTTTGTATTTTTTTCTTAATAAAAGTCCTTCACCTCTCATTTGAAAAAAAAAAAGCAGTTTCTACTTTAGAAAAGCCACAGAGGTCAATTAGTTTAAATCTCTATTGTGCCACTTGAAATTCTCATTTTGATTTTCACTGTTTAAAAGATAAAATGCACATGCAATTTATTTTTTTTTGTCATTTCGAAAAAGCATGCACAGAGAAACAAACTGTCCTGTCTTCATTTTTCTGTCTTCAAAGGCCAACTGAGAAGTTCCTTTGAAGAAATGTAGAGAGTACAATTTGTAACACTCTTCAATGATGGTGCCATAACAAGGGCACATGCACGGGAAGGGGTGGGGTTGAAATAAATGATTTAAAAGTTTCCTACATATGTTTGTATATGTGTGTTTCACATCAGCATTAGTCTTAAAACCTCTATGGAGTATCTTTATATACCTCGTTTGCAAACAGCCAGGGGTTTGATCTGTGAATACTCAACATAAAAGCTAACAGTGTTTGTTTCTCTCAACAATCCCTTGCTCCAGGCAGTCTTAACCAAGGGCTATTGTGAGTGAATGGGTTTCTGCTTTGGTCATCAGCCTCCAAACAGTTTGCTTCAGTTCTCCCATTGAAAGGGGGATTACTAGAAATTGACTTCATATAATAAAGGAACAAAGACTCGCTCTTCCTCTCTCATCATCAGAATCATGTTGCTTTTGTAAAACCCAACAAAGACTTATTCATGGTCAGTTTCTTGTAATCATAGTGTCCTTATGATGACCTTTCTGTGTTGTGCTAAAGTAAAGATACATAAAGGATACTCATATACTGATGCACTATAAAAGCTCAAGAGGACACAGGAATTGAGGAAGGAAGGAAAAAAATAATACTCAGTGGTTCTTTTCTTTTTATTTATTTATATTGAATAAGATATAATGAAAAATATAGGAAGGATGTTAGCAAGAGGTTAAAGAAATCGGGGTGTATAAATTAATTCAGTGGTGGGATAGAAAATAAAAAAAGAATCCTGCATGTGGCAATGGGTACTAACTAAGGGGATAAAAAAAAAAAAAAAAAGGAAAGAACATATTTGAAAAATAACGTTTAAAAGAGGGAACAAGACAACATAACAAAAGAGGGAACAAGACAACATAACAGAGAACAATTATTAATATGGACACGTGAGCACAAAGCCATAATAAGAAAACTTTTCCCCAGACTAAAAATAATGCAAACATTTGTTTTGCATCAATTTGTCCATTTTCAAGCAGATCTCACCCTCTCTCCTACACACACACACACACACACACACACACACACACACACACACACACGTAATCAGGGAAATTCTGTGAACATGTTTTCAGGATTTTTAAAAGGTAGAGAACAGATAAGGTGTTAAGATGCTATCACATATAACTTCAGACATATTGGCAGCATATCTGTGCAAGTCAGTTATTGTTCCTCTCTCTCTCACCTCCACTGAATAAAACAAGCATTCATTTTGCCGACTCCACACTTGTCAGCCCATAATCTGTGCTTCCCAAAAATATCATGACTTGTCACTAGACATGTTTGGGTAAGGATTTGTCAGCTTATCTGCCTAATAACAATTATTTGAAATAAATGCATTTTTCTGTTCCCTTTGTCAATCCGTCACCCTCCGGTGATTTAATTTTACTTTATATCTTTTCTCCTATTAGTGCCAATGGTTGTCTCTGTCAGCGATGCTTATAGAATATCTGAAGGTTTGCCTATTTTTTTTCCTTACAGATTACAGTTTTTTTTCCAAACCTCCAAGGCAAATGGTTTGACATTTTAAATCTTCTGTCTTTTCCCCCCATAGGGTGCCTAAGTCTTTTGTGTTTGTTAGTTTAGATTGTCTGCAAAGTTTCAACTGAACTTTTTAACTTTTTTTGACAGTTTAAATGCCCATTAACAAGAGATATAGGCCAAATGTGAAGAACATGAAACTAATAAAACAACATGCATTATGTGAATGACTAAACTGAATGCTCAAAGGGTAAATGATTATATTATGAAACGGCTTCATTAAGACCTGTGTTTAGAGCTCTGGGTAAAACTGTTTATGTAAAACGGTTTATTTCCTATTTGAATTCAATTTGACATCACTTATTTTTCAAACGAGTCACTCTTTGGGCCATATTTACCAAGCACGGTAAATTAGCAAAAGCCACAATCAGAAATGAGTCTGTTTGGAAGTGAAAAGTTCTGAGAGGATCTAATTATCTAATAGCGCAAATTTATGAACACAGGGGGGGAGACAGACTGATTTAATAATAACCAAAGTAATCTTACCAGACCAAAGCAAATTGGTAGATTCAAAAACAAGTAAGCCTTTTATAGAGTAGAAGTGTATCAGTGTAAGTAATCTAACCATGCAAACACATCTTGTTTCTTGCAATCTAACATATATAAGTATAGGCTTTCTGCATGTCCCATATGGAAAAGAAATAGTAAAAACATATGATTTACTCATGAAAGTGGCCACTTTCATGAGTAAATCATATATAAATCATATAAGGCTTAACATGATTTACTCATGAAAGTGGCCACTTTGTCATTACTTTCATATATTTTTTAGTATGTATACAAAACATACAAGTTTCATTATATAATTTTTCAAGGGATCTTATATGTGTTTTCACTCTTGTATGCTTTTCATACAAGTTTCATACAAGACAGATAAAAACTTTATAATATATATACATATATATATATATACACACACATATATATACACACACATATATATACACACACATATATATACATATATATATATACATACACATATATATACATATATATATATACATATATATATATACACATACATATACACATATATATATATATATATATATATATATATATATATATATATTATCAATAGTACAATTATATATATACTTATACATATACATTACAGTATATCACATATACATAGTAATAGCATAATACAATATAATATGCATTATACATTATACATATTATACATATAACATTATATACCTATACATATATACATAATATAAATATAATACATATATATATAATATACATATAATATTATATAATACATATATATATATATATATCATATATCATATATAATATACATATATATATATTATATGTACATATTATTGATATATATAAGTATATACATATATATATACATATATATACATAGAGACATACATATATACATGCATACATACATACACATACATATGTATATACACACGTATATAAAATATATACAATATATATATACACATATACACATACATACATATATACACATATACACACGTATATACACATATACACACTATATACACATATACACACACACATATACACACACACATATACACACATACATATACATATATACATATACACACATATATACACATATATACATACAACATATACATATATATATAAATAACATATATACATATATATATATACATATATACACATATATACATATATACACATATACATATATACATACATATATATACATATACACATATATATATATATACACATATATATATATACACATATATATATATACACACATACACATATATATATATCTTTTCCATATGGGGTGTTTCGCTCAAGGAACAACTCGCCAGCACAGATCAAAGAGAGACTTGGAAAGTCTGCATTACACCATAAACCAAAGGACTACATTTAATCTCTATGGTTGGTAGGGTTTTTCCTCTTTTTTTTGTTTGCTGATTTTCGTAAAAAAAAACAACAAAAAAACAAAAACAAAAAACCAAGCAATCTTATGAGAATTACTTGTGGAACAATATTTTAACAAGACATTTCAAGGTGTTTATTTACCATTTCATGGTCTTTATTCTAGTTAAATTTATCAGGCAAAGAAAAACAGAAGTGAGAGATTATCTGTTTAGTTTGTACATGTATAAATACAACTCCAGATTAACTACAAAACACAATATCTCTCACAGTTTCATTTTTTATTTACCAAAAATGAAGAAGCAGTGTGTCATAAACAGGGTACATCCTTACTACTTCCATAAGAATTAAGAGGGTAAGTAGCCAGGTGCTGATTATCAAATGCACTTGATTAACTAATCATCAGCAAATGTGACCATCACCTATAAAAACTGATGTTCTGGAGGATTCAGCTGTCTCAAACAATACTAAAGAGGAAATACATCAATATCGATGTTTGAGAAGCAGTTGTTGCTGCTTATTGATCTGGAAAGACTTCTAGGGCCGTGTCCAAACAATTTGAAGAGAATCATTGTGTTGTGAAAAAGATTATTATTTTCCAAATGAATTTGAAAAATATTCAAAATAGTTAAAATAATTAACCCCAAGGTTTGACCATGGAATGGTCAAGGAGAAAAAAAACGCTTCTCTCTAAAACAGCACATATCAGGACAGAGCAGCTTTACAAGCACAACAAATCAGCACAAACACCTCATACCAACAGGGGAACACAGTGGTGAAGGGGTAGGCTTTTTTGCAAAACAGTATCTGGGCATCTTGCATGTATACCAAAGTACTCCACAGTGAAATATGAGGCCATTTGTACAACTGTTTAAGCTTGGCTAAAAATGGATCATGTAACAGGATAATGGTCTCAAGCACAATAGCAAATCTGATGGCTGGGGAAAAACCTGATTGAATTGCTGTATAGGATCTTTAGACATCTGTAACTAAACAAATAAGCACAAATCTCAAATAAATAAAGCAACAGTGTAAAGAAGACTGTCAAAATCCTCTACAATGATGTGACAGACTGATTACCACATGCAAAATAATTACTTCTATGTTATTTCTGTGTAGAGTGGTTCTTCAAGGTTTTGAAGGATGGTGCATACTTTGTTTTTAAGCACACTGCTTCTTCATTTTGGTTTAATTTTCATTAAATAATAACATGTGCGCGCTACGTTAGGGCTGTGCGATATGACCAAAATCTCATATCCCGATATAAGAATTCTATCGTCCCGATAACGATATAAATCATAAAAATGTAACATTTTTTGTGAATTCTGTGAATCTCGTGCAGCTCGACTTGCGGGAAGTGTTTCCAGCTGCGCGTCATGTAGCTGGAGTCGAGTGTTTTAACCGATGCATGAAACGATACATTTTTAGACATAAGTTGTAACGGTCGCCGTTTTCTTTGTGAGTATTTATTACACGGCGTGCTGCGGGGAAAAGCCTGTTCTAACGTTTGAGTCTAAGGTTTATTTTTTAGCACCTGGCGGCTCTTTTTTACTTCTCATCCGTAAATAATCTGCTCTTTCACGTGATTCAGTTTATTT
This sequence comes from Haplochromis burtoni, assembly GCF_018398535.1. Classification (NCBI taxonomy): domain Eukaryota; kingdom Metazoa; phylum Chordata; class Actinopteri; order Cichliformes; family Cichlidae; genus Haplochromis; species Haplochromis burtoni. The sequence goes on along the minus strand of NW_024582973.1, from coordinate 226,106 downwards.
TGAAAAGTCTCAACAGGATCTTGAGCTTTATTGTGAAAGGTTTATGTGGAACATAAACAAGCGGACACACGATGGTGTTACCGTCGTTGTTGCTAACCACAACGCATAAAAACAGGCGCTTGTCCGTCCATAGTGTGGTTATATTAAATATAAGAGAAAGAGAGAACTTTAAATTAATATAGCCACTACAGTGACCATCAGAACAATGAAAATATATTGCCGTAAACAGTTTATTTTGCGACACCACGAAACAAACGATAGCGTAAAATGAAACGATAGATGTTTTTTTTTATCGTCATCCAATATATATCGTTATATCGAATAGCCCTACGCTACGTCATGCGCGCTGTTTTTAACTAATTTACCTAAGGACTACAATTGTTTGGGTTTTTCTTGTGTGTGTGTGTTTTTTTTTAAAATATGTCAAATACATAAAACATTACGTGACTGTATTTGATTTATATTCATCCTGTCCTCTACCCTTATTTTTCATTTCCCCCACCTTTTCAAATATAGAGCACCAATTGGTTTTATGGAGCAATGGTGCGGTTTGATTTTGTTATAAAGACATCCTAATAAAAAAAAATAAGAACTCGGGATGGAGACACAGGGCAAGGGGTGAGTCTGACAATAGCGAGTCAGTGCAAGAATCAAGGAGCATATGGTCACTATACTACTTCCAGCAATAAATCCAGGTGGATGGAAGGAGGATCAGAAAATAAATGAAAAAAAAAAAAAAAAACAGGATGAAAACAAGGTATGAGGGAAAAATGAAAAAATAAATAAATAAATAACTTGAGCAAGTAACAAGTAACGATGACAGAGGGAGAGAAAGAGAATGTAATAAAGAAAAAGAAACTGAGAAAGAAAAAGTTATGAAGAAGGTCAGGCAGTCAGAAAAAAACTAAACCCTTATGTTACTGGGAAAGGGTCTCAAGTCTAATGTGAGTTAATATCAGTTTTAAACCTGAACAAGGTCAATATTAACTGAAATTATTAAAAGTTAGTGGAATTCCATGATGAGGAAAAGGTAGGTCAATCATACAACTACTCCACAGGACTATTAGAATGAACACATACTGCTTAGCTTACCTGACTTTATACCATCGAGAAGGACACAAATGTTGCTTTGTGTTGAAGAGTTAATCATTAAGAGGAACTTTATTATATTGTTAAAGTTATATTTTCTGGAAGGGACCAAATCTAAATGAATTTCAGTGCACTGCAAAAAATTGTAGTTCTTTGCAAAAGTCTTGAGACATCCCTCATTTCTTTATAGTTTTCTAGGAAAATTGCAAATCTGTGCAGCAGTTTATTAAAACAATTGCAAACACATGTGGAAATACAGCATACAGGGCAAAACAGAGTTTGCACAATCCTAACAAGTTTGAAGGTCCGTCCTTTTCTCACCCCCACGTGGTCATGGAAAATGGCTGGCTCTCCCTGTGCCTGGTTCTGCTGGAGGCTTCTTCATGTTGAAAGGGAGTTTTTCATTTCCAGTGTGGCTAATTGCTTGCTCATATGGGGTGATTTGATTGTTTGGGTTTCTCCCTCTTTTTGTAGGGTTTTTACTTTACAATCTAAAGCACCTTGAGGTGACTGTTGAGGTGATTCGGCACTATATGAATAAAACTGAATTGAATTATTTAGTTTGACCACCTTTATTCTTCAATACAGCTTGAGCTCTTAGGAAAGATTTCTTGTAATTTCTGTAAATAGTCTCCAGGAATAGATCTCCAGGCTTCCTGAAGAATGCTGCATAGCTCTCCTTTGGATCTTTGCACCTTTTGTTCAATTATCCGCCAGTATGATTCCACACAGCTTCAGTAATGTTGAAGTCCCAGCTCCCAGGACTTCACTAAGGTGTTAGAATGTGTTTTCATTGGTGTTAGGGATCATTATCACGCTGAAAAATTAAGAAGTTGGTAATCAGATGCTTTCCAGACAGCATTGAATGAATATATAAATAAGAATGAATTGAACTGAATATCTTACTAGACATCACATTATTTTCCTTCCCACACATAGTTGAAGGAATACAAGGCAGCGTTGTAGGCCAAATTATTTACGGTTGCACATGGTAAACTTTTAAATTGTGATATATTACTAGCCAGCAATACATTCTTTGGGGGGAATGACGAGAAATAACAGTTTGTTCGAGACCAAAGACACATTGAAATATCCTCAAAAAGAGAAACCA
>NW_024582973.1:216690-223886 GCF_018398535.1 Haplochromis burtoni | reverse complement strand
GGGGAAACTAACACATTGCAAACAATTTCATAAGATTTCATTTTATGACCTTTAACTTTGTAATATTTCAATGTGTTATTACCAGAGTTTATTATAAAACTGACCTTTATAAATCTGATTTTATTATAAATAACCCTCTGAAAAGGTTCAGGAATAAGGACTGGACTAAAAATAAGTGACAATTGAGCCAACGTCCAAAGACAACTACTGGAGAACTACTCCTCAAGACTACTGTAAAACATTTACAAGAAAGTCTGGCTCCTTGGAAGGAAAAAATAATAATTCAGGGGTGGCTCAAAACCTTTGCACAGCACTGTATTTCAAAACCATTTCAAAATCATTTTATTCTTAACAAGAATACCTAAGTGGAGCCCTAAAGATGTGTTAGCTGTTCCTTTAAATTTGAACAGAAACTAAGCGAATGTTAGATTGGCTTTTTTAATGAGTTAAGTTGAGTAATTTCTCTACTTGAACTGTGCCTCACAATTTGAAGTGAGCAAAAGACAAAACAAACAAACAAAAATGTATGTGTTACACTGTTACTGTGGCAATATGTGCAATATGTGCAGCATTCATTTAATATTTCACACACAATTTGAGTATGTAATCTAAACCTTTAAAAGAGGAACAAAGAAAGGGCCAATCCCTACAGTGTGCTCTGTGATTTTAGAAGCACAATTCAGTTGTGGGTGGTATTGTGGTTTTATTAAGCACAGAAGCAATATGGTGGTACAGCTTCATCTACAACCCCCATCTTTCTTAATCCATCTTACAGGAAAATCAGAGGAAAAATAAGAAAGCAGAAGACTCAAGGACTTTAGTCAAATGGTGTGAAAGGCTATTGTGTAAAAATGAGTATGTAAAGATAAAGACGCACTAAAACTATACAAAAAATAAAGAGATGAGATCTAAAGAGTAACAGTAGTATGTTAGAGAAATGTGTAAATCTGAAGGGTGTATATGTAGTCAGTCAGTTCTTGAAAATGCCATGCCAATAAAGTACTCTGGACTCAAACATATTTACATATTTGATTCAAAAATCAAACAAAGCCTGGTTCATGGCCATACGTTTAAAGAAAATGTTAAAAGAAGGATGTAATCAGAAATGACACTTATTTATAAATGCATTCTGCCACAAAATCTCTTCTTAATATGAGAACAGACCATATTCAAGAAATTTACAGCACCATCGACCATTTACTATTACATATTTATTTTTTTGGACACTATTGGACACTAAATCATGAATATTTTAAAATAATTATTCTGAAAGACATTTATTTTGTTTCATCCCTTAATTAACCATTCAGTGCGTTCCAACAGCACAAGATCTATGGTTACAAGTAATTCAGTTCAGATACACTTCAGCACACTTCAATTAGGTGAGAAAGAAAAAAGTAAACACATTCCTTGTCCTGTCTAACAACGAAAAAATGAAGTTGTTTTTTTTTTTGGGGGGGGGGGGGGGAGGGTCTCATTTTAAATTGATACACCTGTCTGAGATATACATCAATAGTTTTTAATAGGCTCAGTCAGGGCCAAGTGCACAACACACATATTTTTAAAAAGTGTGACTGGCCTATTTTGCTACCTCATTAGCCTTTAAAATCTATTCCTAGTATTAGTACAGACATACTCCTAATAAGCCTCATTCACATTTGATATACATTCACGCTTTGGTAAGCAGTTTCACTCATACTCACAGCTTTCAACAATAATTCTATGAAAAACCTCCAAAGAATATCGCAAGTACACCTACATCAATTAGAAATTTGAACTTTCTTCAAATCTACTGTCTATGCTCTACAATTCAGTTTCCTTACATTTTGTCTGGTCTGCGTACTTTCTTCTTCCATTCTTCTCAAGCAGTTTTTAAACTTCAACATGGATAATATCACTTAGATAACAATCATTTAAAATTTCAATCAAATAACAGGCTACTGAAAGTCACTACATCTCTGCTCAAATGAATCCAAGAGAGACTGAATGTTAGACAACAATTTGTTTTGTTCTAATGTATTACTACATTAAAACAAAATACACTGCAAAGGAAACTGTTGTGCATACTGTGGAAAAAAACAATACTAAAAAATATTTTCAACTACCGTAATTGTCGGGCTATAATCCGCTACTTTTTGCACAAGCTTTGAACCCTGAGGCTTTTAGTCAGGTGCGGCTTTTCTATGGATTGTCCATGATTTTTGTCAGAGGTGGGACCAAGTCATTGTTTTGCAAGTCTCAAGTAAGTCTCAAGTCTTTATCCTCTAGTCTCAAGTCAAGTCTCAAGTAATGTCAGGCAAGTCAGAGTCGAGTCTCAAGTCACTGGTGTAAAAGTCCGAGTCAAGTCACAAGTCCTTTCGAGTCTTTAAAAAACCCCCGAAAAAAAGCATGTTGCAGTTATATGCTAAATGTAAATATTAGACCATGTAATTTTAAAATCTGTGTTTTTCTCAACACATGACAAAATAGTGAACTTAGAAAATATACACAAATTGTGAAATTGCACCTCTTTAAAATGCAGCTCAATTAAACCTAGCTCCAAGAATAATTTTCACCGACAGTTCTGAGATAAGCTGCATGTTATTCTTGGATGCGGTTGTAGGACCGGCTTTAAAATCGCATGACAAAAATATCATACACATTAAAAAAAACTGCATCACCAACGTAGCCTGGAAAACATTTGCTAGTTAGATGAAGTCAGCTATCTCATCGTAGCATATTTATATGCATATTTATAATTATACGCTTCTTGGAGTGAGTGCATACACTCATGAAGTTTAGTAACTTCAGGTCACTGCAACAAGCCCAGGTACAGTTTACCGACGGATGGGTGCAGGACCTTGAAATGCACCGTGTAGAAAGTAAAGACCATCGTACGTATCATAAGTTTACCAGTCTCACAAATCGTCTTCATAAATACACATTCGTTAACCGTTTATTAATAGGACCTTTGAGCTCAACGGTAATTAATTAGTAGTGGAAATAATTTCTGGTTCATTACAGAAATGTAGCAGTGACAATAATATTGTATGCTGTAATCGTACTGGGCAATTAGTGATACAAAAAACTGTTTTATCCTGTGAATAAAAGTATATGTTTTTGTCAATGTACCATAATAACAGAAGCGAAACGCAATATTGTGTCAGGACAATTCACTATTTATGCACAATAAACAAAGGAGCATAGCGCGACAATTTCTGTTCAGCGCCAGACTTGCTTGTAACCTATATCACCAATTATGTTATGAAAATGACGCATTAACTACAACAGCAGACTGACCTTTGTGGAAATGCTTGGAGCAGACTAACCTGTGAGCTGGAGTGTTCTGGGACGTTATATTTGATCTTTGAATGGCTGCAATCCAGGCCATCCGTCGCTCTTTGTTACTTCGGAAACATGGCTCGAACAATTTCTCTTCAACGACGTAATCCGATAACAACCGATCTCTTTACCCGTCGGCTTCCCGTGGCTGTCATGCGACCGGCTATTGCAGTTAATAATACAACAGCTTCTTGACATTTTTGTGTTTCTTTTTATCGCTGTATAACTGATTTCAATTGAAAGCCTGCGTGCGCTAGTACCGCTTGCCACGAGTTCCCAGAATCCTTTGCGGTTCTACCCGTGAATGACGTCACATTTTCAATCTCTATATAATATGCATGTTAAATTTTATATTTGGGGTAAAATATCAAGTCTTTTCAAGTAAACCGGTTCAAGTCCAATTCAAGTCCCAGGTCATTGGTGTAAAAGTCCAAGTCAAGTCACAAGTCTTAGAACATTTTTTCAAGTCAAGTCTAAAGTCATAAAATTAATGACTCGAGTCTGACTCGAGTCCAAGTCATGTGACTCGAGTCCACACCTTGATTTTTGTCATATCGTAAGACGATTTGTTTTGTGTGTTCCGCTGTTGTACGGCACTACGTTGCCTGGCGGAAGGATCGGGGTTCAAGAGTGGTATGTTAGTCACATGTCCGTCCGCCAGGCAACGTAGTACCGTACGAAGTAGCGCGAAAAACAAACTTCAAAGTAGCGCTACGCGTTCAGCGGAAGTGCGTGGATGATGAGCGGCGATAAACTTGCGAAAAGCAAGTTATGCCCAACTCCACCGGTGGATATCTGACAGCGTGGAAAAGTGTGAAAACATCCACTGATCACCAACGGATTTCGAAGGGCTGGACTGCTGCATGATGGAGAGGAGGACACCGCCACGGCCCTTCTGAGGGTGTTCGACTCTGACACTGACAACGAGGATTTCTTTGGTTTTGAAAGTGACAACAAAGGAGAGAAGCGGAGAGTGGATGACGATAGCCATCCTGAGCCTGTTCGTTTCCGACACTGGAGAAGAGGACTTTGGTGGTTTTAGTGCGCAGAAGAAGAGAAAGATGGTGGTGAATGACTGACTTTTCTTCTTGTTAAAGCCGTGTCACTGCACCTGAGCCTAAAAGGTTCGAATCTATTTTTCTGGTGTGCTGTAGGTTATTGTTATGTACTACATTTGTTACTCATATATGTACCCATAACTTGTTTTTCAAAATATTAATAAAAGGGGTGTGTCTCCAAACAGCCATCTCTTTCCTGCACCCTTGCAATTCCACATATTAATCAACATTGAAACACCTGCGGCTTTTAGTCACGTGCTGCTAATGTATGTACAAAACAGGATTTTCCCCTGATTTTAGCTTGTGCGGCTAATATTCTGGTGCGCTTTGTAGTCCGGGAAATACGGTAATAGTTTAACATAAATCAGGATTATATAAAGAATCTTCTAATATGATGGGTTACTCAGTGGATTTAGCATTGCTTTTCTAAGCAAGCTAAGAGTAAGCAAAGAGACAAGACTGAGCAACATAACCTGTGAGCAAACATCTTATCTAATGATGGCAACATTTTTTTTTTTTTTATGTTTAACCTTAGTTTAATGAAGCACATACACCAGAGTGGGGTGGCAAACAGGCTAAAGAGCCCATTTCAGAATGAGCCAGCATAAAGCCAATGCAGAGAAGCTGCTGTCCAGAACCTTTTTATTTTACTACCTGGAAATAAAACCCATGCATTAAAAGCTTAAGCCCTTGTTCAATTGCTCAGAATGCAGAACTTAGAGCAACTGCAGTAATGTTATTTCTCATAGCCCAGCTGTCTTATAGCCAACTGCAAAGTGGTGTCAGTTGGGAAATGGTGAAGTAGTGCTAAACAGATAACGGTCTGAGTTCATCAAGCGAGACTAATTGGCTGTTCAATAACAGTATGGATGATACGTGACCACGAGTTGCTTAGCTAAAATAAGAACTGCAATCATCGTAAATCAAGCTCCTTGTTAGACATGATCTGTCAGTCGTAGTACAGTTTTTTCTCTTTTTTTCCCAGTCAAGAGAGTCTTTGTGAAAGTTTTACTGCATTTCAGCATAGGCTTCTGTTAACTTGTTGTTGTTTTTGTCAACATAGGAATCAAAAACTATTAAAATAAATAAAAGTGTGACATGACTAGAGATGGGAATTGGGAACCCAGTTCAATTACTTGAAATTGTTAGTCTGCTTGCCTATCAGTTCTGCTGATCAGTTCTACTTGCACTTGCGCTGCAATCAGCTGATTTCAGTTTGTGTGCCAGAGGAGGAAAATAGTGACACAGTGTGCAACGTGGATATAAATATTACTTGTATTTTTTTATTTTTTTGCACAAAAGTGCAATGGTAAAGTGCAAACTGCATCCAGGACAGAAACAACCTCATTATACTTTTAACAGAATGTCAGCTCTTTGCAAGCATCTGCACAGATAGCATGCTAATGCTAAGCTAGCCAAGAACTCAAAGTGATGTTACAGTTGAGTGAATGCTGACCCCAGCACAGTTCCCTGACCCAGAACAGGCAGGTTTCAGCCTCTGTTTCTACCTGTTCATGTTTCTAAAATATAATCACTTAAAATATAATCACTATAGCAATCGCTTTCAAATCTCTTTGTGCCAATTTTCAAACCTGCCTTGTCCAGTCAGCTTTCTCTTCATACCCAAATATTAGGAATAAGATCATATGTGGGTCCTCATTAGGATAGGGATTTGTGTTGGTCTGTGGGATTTTATCCTATAGTTCTCTATTGTTAAATGGTAATTATGACAATGCGTTAGGTCATTTTACAGAGAAAGCAATGTAACAAGTAGTGTAACAAATTGCTTGCTCTGGGAGTAAGTAACTTATGTCACTGGTGATTCCCAAAGCTGAGCCAATGAGAAATCAACGAGAACTGATAAGGATTCAAATAGATAAGTGATATTAGCACTGCAATCAATTCAATTTCAATTCAATTTTATTTATGTAGCGCCAAATCACAACAAAAGTTGCCTCAAGGCGCTTTAAATGAATCAGAATCGCTAAATTCATATCAATTCCCATCCTTAGATGTGAGATCACGTATTTGTCACCAGCAGTGTCCTGTGTTTTGATCATGTTGTTATTGTATTTAAATGATATACATTATGTATGATTCTTAGTTTTTATGTACCATGTATGTAATAGTTTTAGGTTTTTACTGCTCAAATAAGACAGTGGTGTTATTAGATTCATATGACTTAAATGAAGCAATGTGACTTCACTTTAGTTTTCCCAGATAATTGTCTTAAGTAAAAACTCTAAAATTGATGACACTTCATCCTGTCTAGAACTCCAATAGGGTCAAGAGCAAGAGTTTCCAAAATTAGTAAACTCATAGTAGTGAAAGGGAGAAATAGATGGAGGTCTGACAATAAAAGACATTTGGCATTCAGCTTTAATCTAAACTGATTTGGTCATTGTGTCACAGTTGGCTCCGTAATTATTTGGACAACACCCATGTCGTTTTGCCTTTAGATTTAAAATCCATCCAAAATCCATCCACAATGGATTTAAAATTAAACATTCAAGATGTTTCAAGAGCACTTTAATTAAAAGAGTTAAACAACCACACTGAATTAACTTTTTAAAATCATAATAATTTCTATATACTCATTTCACAGTTTCCCATTCTCATATCCTCAAAAGTTTAAATACTAAGTGTAAAAAAATGTTGCTTCCCTTTGTCAGCTCTTTAGTACAGCCACCTTCTCATGCTGCTTGTTTGTGGGTCTCTCTGATTTCAGTAACTGAAAAGCAGAGGTGTGGACTCGAGTCACATGACTTGGACTCGAGTCAGACTCGAGTCATTAATTTTATGACTTTAGACTTGACT
>NW_024582973.1:210682-215183 GCF_018398535.1 Haplochromis burtoni | reverse complement strand
GGATAAAGACTTGAGACTTACTTGAGACTTGCAAAACAATGACTTGGTCCCACCTCTGCTGAAAAGCATGCTCTATTGGGTTGAGACCAGGTTACCAACTTGGGCACTGATGAATATCCAGTTTACTTACTTGAGATATACTTTGGTTGCTTTGCAGCATGCTTTGGGTCATTACCCATTTTCAGTGTGAAGCTCAATCCAATTACTTTTGCAGTATTTCGCTGCATCTGCTTTTATATAACTATCATTAGCTTACAGCTTGAAGTGTTTAAGGTATGTGCTAACTAAAAATAAAGACAAGATGATAAACTTAAACTTTTTGCAGATTTGGAGTTTAATAAACTCAGCCGTCTGTTCTTTGCTCCCTAAAATATAACAGGACACAGGAGTAAATTCTCTACAATCTCACACTTCTTTTTAATCAGTTTTCTGTTTGACGTTTATTCAGCTGTGTGAAACTATAACTTTAATCTCAGCCAAACTGATTAACCCAGGAACAGATAAAACACTGAAAAAATCCAAACAATAACATTTTTAAGTTATCTAAGTGACTTATATATCATATTTAACCTGAGTAGCAAAAGACCGCGGGAGGTCTGAAAATATGGTGTTATTTTTGTACCACTATTCTGAGCGCATGTAAAAAAAAAAAAAATTAGTGTACGTAAAAAACATTTGCAGATGCAAGTGTCGCATTTTGAGGAAAATTTTATTTTGAGCAAAGAAAAGCTAAATTTGACTGACTTGCTGCGTGCAAAAAATGTATTTCAGTGTTTGCTATTATCCATACACACACACACACACACACACACAATAGCAGCCCCTCTCGCTCAGTTTTTGCATTTGCGCTTGCTCGCAATGTGTTGCTTGCGCTCTCAACATTTCTGCCCGTGCGCGCTCAACTCTTTCTGTACACCGTTATATTTGTGCCACAAAACCTGCCAATCACAGACTTGGATGCAAAAAAATCTCATTGGCTGTTTTGGTCTCCAATCAGATCGAAATGATGAAATGCAATATCCCAGAATCCATTTCGTCCAAAACAAACGAGGCAGTAGCGAAGGAACACAGAGTGGTGGAGTTTGAAATATTAGTCTTTCTGGGTCACAAAATAAATTTTTAACACAATTTCATACAAGAATGTTGCTGTGTAAACTTCAAATGTCTACTCGATTTATCAAGACATCACATATTTGCAAAAGTGCTCTAACGTTTTCGGAGATACCCGTTACCCACCAGCTGACCGCATAGCTGGACAGGCCATTGGGCATTTGCGCGATGAGCCAATAATGATTTTTCATTTTTATGTTTGTTTGTTTGTTTTTGTAATGGTATAAACAATGAAAGGTGGTGGATTAGCCAATTGGTCATGATCAACTCCGGGCTGGACCAATTACAATATTAAGGGGGAAAGGAACGCGATTCATCCCGTACTTCAGCTAGAATGAAAAAGTCACAAAGCTGTAATTATTCTGTCTTTACGCTGTCAGCTGCCTCTTCTTCTCTCATGCTCATCCCCTTCCTCTCCTGTTGCTACTTCAATCATGAAACTGATCAATGATGAGCTGATCATCTCGTTTGTTTATCGCCCACTTTGCGCCAGAAAGAGGAAACCAGCAGATGTTGCGGTAAACAACAGCAGTAAAAGCTGCTGGTAATGATATCAGTTTGGATATGTGGTGAGAGGGAAACATGAAGGTGATACAAATCATACATATATACCAACAAGACAGTGTACATCACTGTCACAACAGCGTTTGTTTTAGTTCAAAGGCTTTATGGTTTTTCCTATAACACCTGGTGGTGTAGTCGGCCGATTTTTTTGTCAGTTCAGCCTTATATATTACATTTAACCAGAGTGACCACCCGGTCAGCTGGAACACTAAAATACATTTTTTGCACGCAGCAATGAATTCTGTTCACTCAAATTTAGCTTTTCTTCGCTCAATATAAATTTTTCCTCAAAATGCGACACTTGCACCTGCAAATTTTTTTTACATGCGCTCAGAATAGTGGCACAAAAATAACGTCACATGAAAATGATGTGGGATGGGAGTGCGCTGTTCTCGCCGGCTCTAGTGAGCCTTGACCTCCCAGTCAGCTATCAGGCTGGTGGGTAACAGACGTCTCCGAAAACGTTGGAGCACTTTTGCAAATATGTGATGTCTTGATAAATCGAGCAGATATTTGAAGTTTACACAGCTACATTCTCACCTGAAAATATCTTAAGTTTATTTTGTGACCCAGAAAGAGTAATATTAAAACTAAGCAGCTGCCGCCATTGTTGGAAACTGGCTGGGTTGTGCTCTGAATTCTGGGATAGGTTGGGCCACGAAGGATACACCCGACCCATCCTTCAAATCTGGGGAAAAGGAGTACGTATTTGTTGGCCACATTTGGAGGACTCTTCAAATTTGGACATTTGTTGCGTTGTTGTGATGTAATTGGCCTATAAATGTGGCCTCGAAGGATGCGGCCCCTGAATTTGGACATAGCTACAACACCACAGACTGCTTCTACTTCTTTTCTGGTATTTAACGGCAGCTGGCATCTTTGTAGATGCATTGCTGCCATCCTCTGTTTCAGTCCATTATTACACTCTTAAATCCTACTATTTATTCTTGCGTCTTTCAGGATCTTCAAACGATGCGTCGACTATTAAATTAGTCATCGACGATTTTGATAGTTGACTTAATCGTGACTAGTCAACTAATCGTTGACTAGTCGAGGTTTATATTGTTAAATGGTAATTACTTTAGACTATACTTTTGGGGTCATTTTATGCAGAAACGTGAAAGAAAAGTTATTTAACAAATTATTTTCTCCTGGGGGTAATTAAGTAAGATACTGCATTACTTTTAAGAAAAGACTTCTATGCAATATGTGTAATAATTAGTTTTTTGTGTAATAACCTCATCATTGAACACAAGAGGGGAAATATCTCCAACATGTTCAAACACCTGACCACACAGCATGCAATTAATTTGAATGTCACTACCATTGCTACTTAACATTAACATCTTTGAGTCAAACTATGGTCAAACTATGGACCACTGCAGCAGTTTGCTGGTGACCAAAGTGATTGCAAGGACGGTGATGCTTTCAGCGCAGCAATGGATACCATTTTGTAAAAATTTCATGTAGCAACAGCAAGCAACCTCCTACCAACAAATTGGGGGAATATGACCTGCAGTTACCAGGGGGGTTGCTGATCAGTCTCTAGGCCTGTGTGACTGGGGCTTAGCAGTCAATTTTACAGCAACTGCCAATAACCAGTCACAACTGGTTGGGGAATACTCATGAAGTATCCTTGGGCAAGATACTGAATCCCAAGCTGCTCTCTGATGCGTGCACTGAAGTATGAAAGTGTGTGCCTGTTAGACAGAAAGCACTCGTGAAGTACTAGAAAAAAAAATATAGTGCATTTACCAATTTTTTTTAGAAAGCGGTGGTTGAAGGGAGTCGCCAATTGATCTCTAGGACTGCGAAGTCTTAGAGTTGAAATTTTTAGTAAATATATTTAGCTGGAGAAAGATGAGCAGATTCTAACATTAGTCTCACAGTACTTTTAGGTGTTTTTTTCTGCTATTATAATCACGAAAATCAAACCCCAAACATAATCATCAACACAGCTTCTTCCAGCTGCATGACAGGCCTCCAAGACTATTTGACTGAGCAAATGAGAAGTAGCCAGAAACACGACAGCAATTACCTGACATCCTCTGGACAAATACATTCTTTCAAAAAGCAATGTTAACATAATTTAATAACGCATTACCTGTTCAATTTCTTGGTATAGCCTTCCCTAATATGGACTAACACTAAATATTGTGCCTAGGTCAAAAAACAAAACAAAACAAAAAAATCTGTCTCTCCTAGCTACTATCTGCCCTAACACATCTGTACTTACCCACTTATGACAAGTGTTTTTAATATGGCAGACTTATGACAATCTCTTTTGCATGCAGAGGAACACAAAAGAACACACACAGTTTTAGCCCCATTTTAACACTAGCTTTCATCCATTGAAGCAGAAAGAAAAATAAGAAAGAATAACAAGTTATCTGTGAAATTTAACATTAATAAATACATACATGTATACATCTAAAGGCATTCAGAATAACAATCCAGTACATAATGACATGTACACATGTATATATGTTAGGCCATATAATATGGACTTGAATATGTTTCTGTGTGAGTGCGTATGTGGCCTGTGAACACATCAGTGTCACACAGGTCTGTCTGGGAGAATAACACCATGACGTCTTATCAGCCCCAAGCCAGACAGACACACAAACACGCTCTGAGACAAACATACACACATAATACACAGTAGAATAATATGGCACCTCATGTCAGCTATGTAACAAGCCCTGTCACTGTGGTGGTGGGATGATGCAGTGGTGGGGTGTGCAGAAAGGGAACAGAAGCAGGGAGACAGAAGTTTAGGAATAAAGTTGGGTTTTTTTGTTTGTTTGTTGTTGTTTTTTTTTTTTTT